>NC_086445.1:851621149-851761149 GCF_028390025.1 Pseudophryne corroboree
GATTAAAAAGTTCCCAACAGGGATTTAAGATATCACTTAATTAAAAAGTAACAAACTTTGTTTAGAAAGTGACAGTGGACAGGGGAGATCGTACCCGCTCCTGGGTGAGGCTGTGCGCTCCAGCTGAGAGTATCCGGAATTCCTCAGTGTGTTGTTCCAGCAACAGCCTTAGACATACGAGCCGGCAGTATTCTCTCCACGTCCCGTCCTGGTCCAAGTCCTGCAATGTCAACGCGTTTCGGAGGTCCGCCTCCTTTCTCAAGATCTGTTGCAGGTGGTACATTCTTCCATATAAATACCTAATCTGTGATTGGCTAGATCACGGTCTGCAGGTGTTAACCTCAATCACACTACTCCCTTCATAATTACTCCATTTGCATACATTGTATCTGTCTATGTAATTAAGCATGGGGATCTAATAAAAACAGACCTCACAGCAATTTCTTAGGTATATAGGTATATATGGAACATTTTTTATATATATATATATATATATATATATATATATCAGAATTCACATAATTATATAATGCATTATTTTTCAGCAAATTACTACTTGATTGTTATATATATATATCCGGTCTAAAATGGACAATCATACAGGAGTAACATAAATTACAAATAAAACGTTACACAGTTGTACAATTTACACAGAATGAGTGCTAACGGGCTATACTGTACTCTTGAATAAACAGCCATTCAATGTTATACAAAGATCATAAATATCCATATATTCATTCATCCAACCAACCACCATAACGAAAGCCAGAAAGGTGGAGGGGGGGGGGGGGGGGAAGAAAAAGAACATATATTAAGTTTAACCATTAATGATCTTTACAAAAATCATTTGGTCTCAAAATCTTTATTTAACCCATCAGGCATCAATCTTTTTATCTCAAAGATGGTTCTCATTTCAAGTTACGCAAGTCTTTCTACCCTATCATAGGTTCTCCAGTTAGGGTCGACTTTTTTGATGCCAGCAAAAAATTGAATAAACTATGGATCACAATTGTGTGTAGTTTTAAAATGCAGAGACATTATGGTTTTCATAACCCCGCTTGATATTTCTTACGTGTTCTGCTAATCTTTCTTTTAATGGACGTATTGTATGTCCAATATATTGCTTGTCACATTGTCATTCTAAGATGTATACTATATATTTGCTGTGGCATGTAATACATTCTCTTATAGGCATTGTCCTTCCTGTGCTATTAGAGATAACTTGTGTGTAATTTTCCTATCTGTCTTACACACCTTACACATGGGGCCCCGAACCTCAGAAATCCCTGTGCTAAGGCACGAGTATCCCTTTTAGTTCTAGATGTCACACTACTCACTAGAAGGTCCTTTAAATTATCAGCCCTCTTATATACAAAACATGGGAATCAAGAAATAAATTGTTTTAAGCAAGGATCCGCATATAGGACTCCCCAATGTTTTCTAAAGATCCGTTCTAGTTCTTTATGCTGATTAGTATACCGAGTAATAAAGGGAATATCACGTTTACTTTCCCTAACAGGCATTTTAGCTGTAAGTGTCTTTGACCTATCCATTTTTCTACACTTATCAATTGTGTGATCAACTTGATGTTTGTTGTACCCCTTATCTATAAATTGCTGTCGCATCTCTACTGCTTGGATATCAAAAACCTCTATATCCGTACAATTACGGCGTAGCCTTTGAAATAGACTATTTGGTATACTCGTAATCCAATTCATGTGGTGGTTTCTATCAAAGTTGATGTAAGAATTACAATCAGTGGGTTTATTATAATTCTTGGTACAAAGGTGATCCCCAATCACATATATTGTCAGGTCTAAAAAATCTACACTGATATCACTAATCTGAAAAGTGAGTTGTATATTATAATTATTATTATTATTCATCCGTTGACAGAATAAATCCAAAGAAGGTCTATCACCCTTCCAGATGAATATAATGTTATCTATATACCGGCTATATAGCACCAGGCTGGCATCTGCTTGTGGGTCCTCACATACTGCTGACTCCTCCCAGTGTGCCATAAATAAATTGACATTGCAGGACTTGGACCAGGACAGGACATGAAGAGAACACTGCCGGCTCATATGTCTGAGGCTGTTGCCGGAACAGCTCGCTGAGGAATTCCGGATACTCTCAGCTGGAGCACACAGCCTCACCCAGGAGCGGGTACGATCTCCCCTGTCTGCTGTCACTTTCTAACAAAGTTTGTTACTTTTTAATTAAGTGATATCTTTTTATACTATGTTATTAAAATCCCTGTTGGGAACTTTTTAATCTTCCATTGTTGTTTGGTGTCTGGATGGGTGCCGGTATGATGAATCGATCTACTCTCCTCCGTGCAAGCATAGCTGAAAGACTGGGGGAATTGAAAAGATACCTTTTGATGAACGTCACAAGTGGTTTAAAAGTAAATGTCAGCCCATAAGGAAAGAGTGAGACACTTCCATTTGTTGGGAACTGTCTGAGGCTATTTATTCCAGATATTATGGAGATCGTGATATACTTTTAAAGTTTAACATTGAAATACTTAATTTCCATTGTAAAGTTCAGCGCTGGGAGCTCAACCTCATTTGTTCTATTTGTAAGGGTTAATAGCAGACAGACTGGATATTGGAATGGTAACTGCAGATAGGCTTAACAAAATATGGTGACTGAAGGCTGCAGGACTGAATATGCACTGGTAACTGAATAATGATAACTGAAGAAATAAAGTGTTGCAGGGGAACACAGCCAGATGATGGTTAACTGCTGAGAAGTATACAGGTGGTGGGTGTGTATTGTGATTGAAAGCAGAGTGCTGTCAGCATGAACCAAATTGCAGGGAGACTTGCTGGATGATTAGTGACCAGGCCACAGCCTGAAATAACATAGTACAACAGAGTGAAGAAACTGTGACTTAAGAACAAATCTGAATGTGTTGGAAACAGGTAGCTGCAGACTTGCTGTTAAAGGCACAGCAGAAGTTTATGTACTTTGCTGCAGTGGGTAAACACGGACACACAGGCTGGATAGACACAGAACCAGAGCTGGCAGGGTATATTTAAAGAGTCTTGTCAGGAGCCCGGACACAGATCAGGACCAGACATAATATTAACTGGAGGGCCACAGCTAGCAAGGGACACAGAACAGGAATGGACACTGGATAGCAGGTACAGGGCAGAATCCAACAGGGCATGGGTGCAGGACTAGCAGGGACATCACACTGAGAACTGGGGCAGGATACAAGGACACAGGGACACAATGGCAAGACACCAGGATGCAGGAACAGACAAGCAGGCTGGTAATTGTACAGGGTACAGTGACCATGTGACAAGCTCACTAGGTGTGGGAATTATGGAATATCACTGGCAACAGAAACTGAGCAGAATCCCTAATGAAAGGGAGAGAGACTATTCACAGGATTCATCAGGCTGAAGTCAAGTAACAAAGCATTCCAAACAGGTGTGCTGCTACATGTAGCAGCCAGTATCCTAGTTGCTAGGAGACAGACAAAAATCCAAACAGGAATGAGCAGCAGCAACTCATAACAGAAACTCTTACAAAGAATTTCCATGCAAAACATGTGTTCACCTCTATCACCCTGCAATCCTCACTCTGCAACCAACTTGTTTAGAAACATTTGTAATATAATGATTTCCTTGCAACTAAGAATACCTGTATTTGTATATTTGGTCATTGAGGAATTGATAATGAAGGTATGCTGGGCTGGTGTTTGCATAATCAACGACAGTGTAAATTGTCATCTTTGAACGGATAAGCATTTGCTTCACTTGTAGCCTGTGTTAATTAACCATAATATTTTTTTGTAGAGGCAGCCTAGGTAAGTCATGCTGGGGAACTGTTCATTTAAATACCCAAAATGTTCATAACACATTTTGAAAATGAACGGTTGAACAATATCAGTAGCAGGTACTTGTACTTTATACTTTAACAATTGCAACTTCATTACACACTAAGGCTAAATAATGTTATTTTTATTTCAAACACACCATGTACCATGCTTTTCTCATATCACTCCATGGTATTTTCTCCATGACTATTACATCCTTCACCCACCCCTCTTTACACATTACCATTGAAGGGAAAGTATGCCTTTTTGCAGATGACCCAAAGGTATGCAACAGGGTAGACACACCAGGTGGGGTAGAACAAATGATTGAGGATCTAGGTAGACTACAGGAATGGTCAAGAGTGTGGCAATTACAGTTTAATGCCAAAAAAATTCAAATCATGCATTTGAGTCTCAAAAATCCAAAAGGCTAAATATAGTATTAATGGCACTATACTGGAAACTACTGAGGAGGAAAGGGATCTAGGAGTCACTATTTCAGGTAACTTAAAGGCAGGTAAACAATGTAACAAAGCAATGAGGAAGGCTAATCAGATGCTTGGCTGCATTGGGAGAGGTATCAGCAGCAGAAAGAGAGAAGTAATAATGCCACTGTATAGGTCTTTGGTACGGCCCTTATTTAGAATACTGTGTTAAATTCTGGAGGCCATATCTTCAAAAGGATATCAATACATTAGAGACTGTACAAAGAAGGGCAACTAAAATGGTGCATGGCCTACATCACAAAACATACCCAGGAAGACTAAGAAATCTCAATATGTATAGTTTGTAGCAGAGAAGGGAAAGGGAGGACATGATCTAAACTTTAAAATATATCAAATGTTTTAACAAAGTCCAGGAGGAGAATATTCTCCAAATGAAGATAAGCAATAGGACATGCACTGAGAATGGAAGGGGGGGGGGAGGTTCAGGGGAAATTTGAGGAAAATTACTTCACAGAAAGGATAGTGGATAAGTGGAATAGCCTCCCATTAGAGGTGGTAGAGGCTACGACAGTAGAGCAATTTAAACATGCATGGGATATACATAAGGATATCCTTACAAAGAAATGAGGATCAAATAAGGTTTGATATAAAAAATATGGTAAAAAAAGGGAGGCAGACTAGATGGGCCAAGTGGTTCTTATCTTCCATCAAAACCTATGATTCTATGTACCAACTCAATTACCCACTCCCCTTCTTATTTACACTCAAGAGCTTTATCCTTATCTGTATACACTGACAGTAATATCCCCAACCTGTCAGGGCCGTCTTTTCGTATGGGCTCAATGGGCTCTTGCCCAAGGGCCCCATGAGTATAAGGGCCCTAGGCCAATAGCTGAGGGTCCCCTCTTTCCAGGGGTACCAGATTTTTGAAAATCGGCCCTAGGAAACCAGAGATATCCGACTTCAAAGCAGTGGTCCCCATCCAAGCCTGTTAGTTGCTCTTCCAAGCCAGATATCTTAGGTTCTGTCTGACATAGAGTTTTTTCGAGGGTATACTCCAAATGCTGGGACTCTCCCCTTTCAGTGGACAATGGCAACTTGGCCCTACTATGCCCAGAACCAGAGATATCCGCCTTCAAGCAGCTGGTCCCTGCTCCAGCTCCACTCGCCTGGTATGCAGTTTTATATTTTCATTGTAGGACTGCTCTAGTTCCTGAACTCTGATCTACAAGTCCCCAGCACCTCCTGAAAGTGGGTCTCTATACTTTTTTATCCTATTAAAAGCTAAGAAATCTATTACCAGGAACTTGAGATATCTGCAGTCAAGCAAGCTGCCCTCCCACCAGAAAATGATAAATATTAAGCCGCACACCATCCACTCCTCCCCTACGTATTAAACACCCCCTACCACAAAGTCATGTACCAGGGCCACTTCATCCAGCACAATGCCCCATTCTACAGTTTAGTGTTCTCCCTCCCGCCCCATCTGTGCAGTAAAGGAGTAATTAGCAGAAATTACTGCTCCAGGTTCTACATGCTTAGCGGAAGTTAGATCACCCCCTACCGCCCGCTGCCTCTGATAGCACCCCCCACCCCTACTTCTGGAGGATGGGTAGGGGCCCCAGTGCGTTGCTGTGCCCAGGGGCCCACACTACTGTTAAGACGGCACTGCAACCTGTCACTATAAAAAGACATTCACAAACCTCCTACAAGTTAATTTAGCTCTCTCCCCAGCTTTTTTGTTAGCTGGTGACATATCACCAAATCCAGGCCCCACCAATTTGCCCCACTCACATTCAACTGACTCGCAGCAATATATAAATCCAGCTAATCTCATAAACATTACATGTCTTCCATCCCCCTCAAAATCACTAAAATCTGCCATATGTAATGCGCATTCTGTTTAATGACAAACTAACATTCATCCATGACCTTTTAATCTCTAACATCGTCAATCTGCTGGCTATAACAAATACATGGCTCACACAATCAGACACATCCTCCCTTGCACCACTATCACATCATAGTCTCCTCAAACCCTCAGAAATATTAATTTCAAGGACTTTCTCCTAAGACTGCTGTATCACACCTGAACCAGACTCTAGAACTAGCACTTGAGGAAGTGGCTCCAGCTACAAATCACACTCCATGTAAACTTAGATGTCCACTGTGGCACTTTAAATGAACAATGGACCTACAAAAACTCTAAACATGAAGTAGAACATTAGTAGGGTAAATCTTACTCCAAGTGACTTCCTCACATATAAGATTACCTACCACTCCAATCGTAAATGCCATGGACACTGCCAACCACCATATTTCTAATCTCTCATCTCTGCTCAAGCCTCTAACCCTATGTGACCTTACATCTTAACCCTCCCTCACGAATCCCAACAGCCACTATCAGTGTGCAAGATCTTGCTTCCTACTACAAGGACAAAAATAATAAGAAATTAATTGGTATGCTCTTCCTCAGCAAATGATCAGCTAAATTCCCTACCTGAATCCTCTGGCACCTTCTCTTCATTTGATCCAACAAATGAAGCTGAAGTATCAACACCCTCAGAAATCAGTAAAACTTTGTCACCTGTGCTCATCCCAACCTTAACTAAAATCGGTAGTCTCTCTCGCTCCTGGTTATTTTCCCATTACTTTTCAAGCATGCAGTGATCACTCTCATTCTCATTCTGAAAAAGCAAAATTCTGACCCTAACTCTTTCTCAAACTAACATCCCATCTCTCAGTTCCCATGCCCCTCCAAGCTACTTAGGAGACTTGCATGCACTCGCCTCACACACTTTCTTAACTCACACAACTTATTGGACCCACTTTGGTCAGGCTTTTGTTCCCAACACTCCACATAGACAGCACTGACTAAAGAAGTGTATGATCTAGTCACCACCATACTAAAGGCAATTACTCAATTCTTATTCTTCTAGATCTCTCTGAAGCTTTTGACACTGTTGATCATTTCTTCTCATATAAACACTACAATCCCTACTGTAGATCTCCAGGACACAGCCCTTTTTTAATCACTCTTTCATTGTGCAATTCTCTTAATACACCACCTCTTCACTACCTGTATCGATTGGAGTCCAGCAAGGCTCAGTCTTAGGCCATCTTCTTTTCTCAATCTATGCAACATGTCTTGTTAAAGTAATCAGCTCTTTTGGATTTCAGTATCATCTTTACACAGATGATATTCAAACCTAGCTATCCTCCCCAGATTTGTCAGCATCTGTATTGGTCTGTGACACTAAATATCTTTCTGCCATTACATCATGAATGTCATCTTGCCACCTCAAACTTAATATTTCCAAAACATAATTAATTATATTTCCACCACCCATTAGTAGTTACCAACCTGATATCTCTATAACTGTGGAGAACTCAAACATTCCCCACAATCCCCACAATCTGTTTCAAAATCATGTTACTTATATCTAAAAAAACATATCCAATATATGACCATACCTTACACAGGACATTGCAAAAACTCTAAACCATGCTCTCATTATCTTTCGCATTAATTGTCTCCTTATTGGTCTTACCAAAAACAGACTCCCACCACTAAAATACATTTGAATGCTCTCACCATTGCAATCCATTTGAATACAGCTGTGCTGCTGCTCTTCCTTGACATCCATTCATCATCTGTTGATCATTTGTAATGTTAAGACATCTGTCTTAACATTTGTTACCTGTTTTCTAACTTATTCAATATAACATACTTTTACTTACACACGGTAATAACCATACTTGCCTACTTTTGAAAAAGCAGGGAGGTTGTGAAAGTAACACCTATCAGCGCAGACGTGTACTGCTACATCTGAGAGGAGTGTCATAATAATGACTTACATCCAAATGTAAATGAGCCCCAAAGTTAGTAAAATCTACTTGTTGAAGAAAAGACACTGACATTTTTCAGGATTTGTTTGTGTATTGTATTTAACAAGAGGTTCCACATACTGTAAGGGGCCACGAGAACCCGTATTTAAAATGCATGTAGCCATAGGGATCATTGGGGCAGATGTATTAACCTGGAGAAGGCATAAGGAAGTGAATAACCAGTGATAAGTGCAAGGTGATAAACGCACCAGCCAATCAGCTCCTAACTGTTAATTTACATATTGGATCTGATTGGCTGGTGCATTTATCACCTTACATTTATCACTTTCTTATGCCTTCTCCCAGTTAATACATCTTCCCCATTGTGCCTTATAACCAATGCAGGGAAATAGCACTGATGAGCCCATTTGAATGTAACAGCTACATAATGGGTATAAGGTGCAATTATGGAGATTGCTGGTCTATTCAGGGAGTCAGGGAGATTGCTACTATTTCAGGGAGTCTCCTGCAGAATGCAGAAGGGTAGGCAACTAGGCTATTAACCAAATGACACCAACAAACATCTCTTTACTAATCTCAAAATATCTCCCAATCTGACTTCTCTGCTCTACATAAGATATCATTACTCGCTCCCATTAACGATTGCAGTACTTTCTTGGGGCTGCACCCACTCTGTGGAATGCCCTCCCATACACAATAAGACTCTTCTCTTGTCTCCAAACCTTCATTCTTTCCTTGAAAACTAACCTCTACAAATAGCTTATCAATTTCCTGATATGCCCACACACTCTTCATAAGCTTTCCGACTTAATTGCATCCCCTCTACACACATAGCCTCCCATATTTTGTCTTTATTCACATCACATTTTCCTGACCCCAAGCCAACATTGCTGTGTGAGTAAAATATACAGACCACCAAGAACCTTTGCGATCTGCCTAAACCATTATGTAATAGATTACACCTATCCTTGTGTATCAATGACTATTTCCCCATAGATTGTGAGCATGCGAGCAGGGCCTTCCTACCTCTATGTCTGTATGTAATTACTAAGTTTTGTTCTATCACTGTTGTTTTCAAATGTAAAGCACAACGGAATATGCTGCGCTATATAAGAAACTGCTAATAAATAATAAATAAAATGTATCTTACATGAGCCATACATAATGACTGTTAGAAAAAATAGATACTGTCAGGGGCTTAATGGAAAACTTTAGATTGGGATGTGACAAGTAAACACAGGGCTGTAACTAAGGGTGCAAGCGGTGCCACCTCACAGCACAGGGCTCTGTTGGGACACTGTCACTGCCCCTGGCACAGCACCCTGCAGCCAGAGTTGCTGCTGTAGTGCCGCTTGTGCATCCTTTTAACACTCCAGATATGCAGACTGCAGTGGGAAACAACCTCCCGGAGCATCCTCAGGATGCTCTGGGCAGTTTTGTGCTAACCAGCGCTGGCCGTCCCACCAATTCTGCATGACATCATGGGGTGTAGCAAGCACAGGGCACTTGTAAGCGATGCTACAGTGCTGAATACACATCCTTGGCCCATGAACAGCAGCAATACAGAAAAGGTAGTTTAAGGGTTAGAACTCAGGGTCTGATTTATCAATGGGCAGAAAGCCGAACTGTTGGAGAAAAGAAGTGTTACTGCTGAAGATTGGGCTATTTGTTATGATGCCCTAAATACAGGTGTCCATGTGGGTTGGTGTTGAGATCCCGGCACTTGGGATGGCGGAAGTCAGAATACCGACAGCGGCATCCTGATGCACATGGTTTCAACACCTACTAAGTAAGTAGGCTAACACCTACCCCTATCCCTCCCTCCCCACAGCCTGACCCTAACCTTTCCACTCCCCCTTCCCCTGAAAGCCTAACCCTAAACTTCGTATGGTGCCTAATCTTATCCCCCCTTCCCACAGCTTAACCCACTCCGATGATGCCTAACACTAACCCTCCCTCCTCCTCCCACAGCCTAGCCCCAGCATACATATGTTGGGATGACGACAGTCAGGATTTTGGTGCCAGAATTGTGATCGATGCTGTGATCCCGACGCCGATATTCTCACCAGTGTTGGGATTCCTGCATCAGTATTCCAATTTCGCCGGTATGTTGACCGCATTCCATTCTCGCCAGAGACCCCCATATGTAAAGTATCGAGGTGGCATACAAAATCATCCTGTCAAATAACATCATCCTAAAATGGCGTTACCAAAACAGTAGCATTAAAAATAAATGGAATACAAATATATTGTTTTAAATTTATGTCTAATTATATCAACACCGGTTGTGTATGCTGCAGGAAATTATACACATTATGGTGCTTTATTTAGCAATAGTGAACTTTAGACTTTTCTTTATATTGTTTTTTTGTGTTTGCATGATTATATAATGGGCCGGAAGTAGTGCCGTCCTTGCTCGCCCGATGTGCAGTCATTTACAAGGCATGGGTCATCCCATCCACTCCATTGGGTCTATATTGCATAAACTGAAGGTGGCACTTTATTCTTATTGGAAAACGTTTCCTAATTATTGTAGCTGAGTTATTTCAGTATGAATTCCATTAGATTTAGCATAATGCAATTTAAATTAAACGTCAAACAATCAAACATCCTTTTCTATACAAATGATGGTTCTCTATTTTCTTTTCTTTTTGGGTCAATGGTTTTATTTGGAATGTAATAATTATAGACTATTTTATTCCCAAATTTTATGAATAATTCAATAATTTCTCATGAATCATAAGGTGGGTTATTATGATGTTACATTAAATTCTTTTTTCTTGCTCTATTCTCTCCCCATCGCCTTTGCTCTCTCTGCATGAGCCGATCCTTCTTCCCCCTGCTCTTCCCTTTCCTTAAAATTAAGTATAGTCATATTTGTTCATCACCATAACATGCTGTGTCGAAAATTTGAAAATGTTTAATTTGCATATTAAGTTGTTAATATTTAGTGGGTTTATATGCAACTGAACTCTAAAATAGAAAATAAAAAGTATATGCCCACAGTTTTTGTAAACAGCTTGTGCACAGATTGCAACACTAAATTGATTGGCCTCACTAACTACACATTTTCCTACAGTATGTATACTTCTGGGACTACTAGTGAAATTTGCTTTTTTTTTTCTTTTGTAAAAAAAAAAAAAAGACCCCTGCCATTGTCATAATGGGAAGCTTTGGTCCCATGAAGGGCGAAATGTGAAAGTGCTTGGCTCTATATTCAGTACATAGCTACATACATACGGAATATGAGATATTATTGTATCTGTACAACATCAATAATGATGTCACAGATAGAGTTATCACATCATACTGTACACTAGCCTCTTGGATATCCCTAATTGCCTTATTATAAAAGAGAAATGTGCACTCCCAGGAACTGTGGCAACCAATCTACAGATGCAGAGAGACACTTTCCTATAGCCTGCGTATTAATGAAACAAAAAAAAAAAATTCTGATTAGGAAAGATTCATTTTTCTGATTGCAGTATAAAAGTTTTATTAGCTCTTATGTCATGCAGAAATGAGTGATCTTGTACAATTGCTGTCTGATAGACAAGAGTGTCCTTATACAATGGCAAATGAATACATTTCTTGTGGCAAGGTACCCATAGGAATGAATGGATGACCTGCTTCAGGAATGAATGGATGACCTGCTTCAGTACCTGGCTAAAAGCAGACTATGACATCCCTGCTACAACAGCTACTGTGGTTGAAAATAACCCAGAAATATAGCACAGCCAATAATTTAGTCAGGGGTGGTATTGCTGTGTGTGCAGATTTTAATTGTGAAAGACTCATGGTGTTCAGGGTGATGATGTTAGCAGTCGGAGAGATTTGATAGGGGTAGTAGTAGAGACACCTGGTGTGGATTTAGGAGTGAGTCTGCCCCTAGGCACAACAGTAACTGCCGCCTCCTGCCTGCCTAATTTTATTATTTTTATTGATTGGTTATACGTCCTCATTTGATGATAGTCAATTTAATAGAATAATGAATAAGCACTGTGACATTTTAGTTATGTATACACATTTACTAAGTAGGACAGCTTACAGGGGCAGTATGTGCATGTCCTACCTGTTTACACTCTATTCAAGATGGCATATGGTACAGTACAGTGGAAATATTTAGCAGTTACTGGTACTTATTGGTCTGACAGTACCAACACAAGCATCCAAGTGCCGCCCCAAAACAAATGCCGCCCCTAGGCACGTGCCTCACGTACCTAATGAGAAATTTGCCACTGGTGGCCATGTGATGTTGCAGACAGGAAGAGATCATGCCATGTTGCAGACAGGAAGAGATCATATTAAGATGGGTTCACACTGGCAACCTTTCAAGCAAAAGGATGATATGTTGCAAGCCCGTTGGCTGGCGTGTACTCCCAATAAATCTGTAAAAGATGTTGTTCACAGACATACTGTCCAGTGCCACACACATGCTGGTCCCCATGCTGGGTGGCCCACAGCTTGTGAGTAGATGGATGCAGAGCATGGGTCTTCAACCTGCGGCCCTCCAGCTGCTGTGGAACTACACATACCAGCATACTCTGCCACAGTTTTGCTATTAAGGCATGCTAAAACTCAGCAGGGCATGCTGGGATGTGTAGTTCCACAACAGCTGGAGGACCACAGGTTGAAGAACCATGCCCTAAAGCCCAGGGGTGGATTGGCCCACCAGGACATCATGAAAGATTCCGATGGGATGGTCCCATATCCCCTTCAGCCAGGCCGATTCACACTCAGGCTGGGCTGGCTCACACTGCTTCCAGTACTCGTGGTTCATTGGAATGCAATCCGGAAGTTAGGCTAGTGAGCACTTGCAGGTTCCGCGAGCCGTGGAAAGTGATGAAGCTGTTCTACCAACAGGGGACCTGGAGAAAATTAACCAGCCCAGCAGCATCCTCTTCCTGGCCCCGGCCAAAGGTCTCTTCAACGAGCCTGGGCACTGGAACAGCAGCATAATGATGGTCAGAGCCAGGTTAACTACACCCACCGCCAGAGGCGGATTGGGCATAGGGTTCACAGGGAAGATTCCCGGTGGGCCGACGCACCCATGGGGCCTGTTTTGTTTGAGGACATGTGGTCCTTTTTATAGACATAATGAAAAAGATGCTAAATAATTTGCATATATGAAAATTACTTTGCCACTTAGCCTGTGATTGCAGATGATCTAGTGTATGCTCTGTCTGCCTGCTTGGCTGACATATAAGATTGAGTGAATAGTGATTGGGATACGGTTGGTGTAATAAGCAAGAAAATATATATTTCTAAAGAATGATATAGTTTCCTAAATTCTGAAGGTGTATCATATAATGCGCTCATAATATTTAATTTTATTTATTTTTAACTTCCCCCGTGATGCTGCACATGCCCACTATCTGAAAAGTTTTGGGGGGAGGGTGCTGCTGCCATGGCCCATGGCTAAACCTTAAACCTCTGGCGCTGCCCATGTGGGGACAATAGTACAAATTTTTCCAGGGCCGCTCTTTGTTCCCAATCCGCCCCTGCCCACCGCCACCCTAGCTCCCGCACTCTCACTGAACTGGCCAGATCGGCGACTGAGCACTGAAGGGGACCCGGCAGAGAGGTTATATTTAATGACATTATTTGCATTATCATGTTGGTGTAAGGGTTAGGGGGTCCCCGGTCACAGTGTATGGTTTGGGGACTGGACAAGAGCAGGATGTACCTTGTTCTCAGGATGCCAGCTGATCAGGCAGCACTCACAGCCAGCCCTGGGACAATCTCTAATGCAAAGTTTTTCAGCCCTATAGCTGCCAAATGTCTGTCCATGATGATGAGCCTATTTATGTAATGCAGTGACTACATATGTAATGCAGTGGCTACGTATGTAATGTGGTGATATTTGTGTAATGAGGAGCTATACGTGTAATGTGGTGCTATATGTATAATGCAGTGGTATACGTGTAGTGCGGTGCTATACATGTAATGTGGTGCTATTAGTGTTATGTGGTGCTATTCGTGTAATGTGGTGCTATTTGTGTAATGCCGTGCTATACTTGTAGCGCGGTGCTATACATGTAATGCAGTGCTATATATGTAATGTGGTGCTATTCGTGTAATGTGGTGCTATTCCTGTAATAATGTGGTGGTTATGTATGTAATGTGGTGGGCAGATTGGCCACTGGGACAGATTCTGCTGCGCTGGTCCCCTGTGTCTGTGTTTCACTACTGTGTGTGCTCCCTCCCTGTACTGTGCTGTATGTAGTGTGGCTCCCTCCCTGTACTATGCTGTGCTGTATGTAGTGTATGCTCCCCCTCCCTGTACTGTGCTGTATGTAGTGTGTGCTCCCTCCCTGTACTGTGCTGTATGTAGCGTGTGCTCCCTCCCTGTACTGTGCTGTATGTAGTGCGTGCTCCCTCCCTGTACTGTGCTGTATGTAGTGTGTGCTTCCCCTCCCTGTACTGTGCTGTATGTAGTGTGTGCTCCCTCCCTGTACTTTGCTGTATGTAGTGTATGCTCCCCCTCCCTGTACTGTGCTGTATGTAGCGTGTGCTCCCTCCCTGTACTGTGCTGTATGTAGTGTGTGCTCCCCCTCCCTGTACTGTGCTGTACGTAGTGTATGCTCCCCCTCCCTGTACTGTGCAGTATGTAGTGTGTGCTCCCTCCCTGTACTGTGCTGTATGCAGTGTGTGCTCCCCCTCCCTGTACTGTGCAGTATGTAGTGTGTGCTTCCTCCCTGTACTGTGCTGTATGCAGTGTGTGCTCCCCCTCCCTATACTGTGCTGTATGTAGTGTGTGCTCCCTCCCTGTACTATGCTGTGCTGTATGTAGTGTATGCTCCCTCCCTGTACTATGCTGTGCTGTATGTAGTGTATGCTCCCCCTCTCTGTACTGTGCTGTATGTAGTGTGTGCTCCCTCCCTGTACTGTGCTGTATGTAGTGTGTGCTCTCTCACTGTACTGTGCTGTATGTAGTGTGTGCTCCCTCCCTGTACTGTGCTATATGTAGTGTGTGCTCCCCCTCCCTGTACTGTGCAGTATGTAGTGTGTGCTCCCTCCCTGTACTGTGCTGTATGTAGTGGTATGCTCCCTCCCTGTACTGTGCAGTATGTAGTGTGTGCTCCCTCCCTGTACTGTGCTGTATGTAGTGTATGCTCCCTCCCTGTACTGTGCTGTATGTAGTGTGTGCTCCCTCCCTGTACTATGCTGTATGCAGTGTGTGCTCCCCCTCCCTGTACTGTGCAGTATGTAGTGTGTGCTCCCTCCCTGTACTGTGCTGTATGTAGCGTCAGCTCCCTCCCTGTACTGTGCTGTATGTAGTGTGTGCTCCCTCCCTGTACTGTGCTGTATGCAGTGTGTGCTCCCCCTCCCTGTACTGTGCAGTATGTAGTGTGTGCTTCCTCCCTGTACTGTGCTGTATGCAGTGTGTGCTCCCCCTCCCTGTACTGTGCTGTATGTAGTGTGTGCTCCCTCCCTGTACTATGCTGTGCTGTATGTAGTGTATGCTCCCTCCCTGTACTATGCTGTGCTGTATGTAGTGTATGCTCCCTCCCTGTACTGTGCAGTATGTAGTGTGTGCTCCCTCCCTGTACTGTGCTGTATGTAGTGTATGCTCCCTCCCTGTACTGTGCTGTATGTAGTGTGTGCTCCCTCCCTGTACTGTGCTGTATGCAGTGTGTGCTCCCCCTCCCTGTACTGTGCAGTATGTAGTGTGTGCTCCCTCCCTGTACTGTGCTGTATGTAGCGTCAGCTCCCTCCCTGTACTGTGCTGTATGTAGTGTGTGCTCCCTCCCTGTACTGTGCTGTATGCAGTGTGTGCTCCCCCTCCCTGTACTGTGCAGTATGTAGTGTGTGCTTCCTCCCTGTACTGTGCTGTATGCAGTGTGTGCTCCCCCTCCCTGTACTGTGCTGTATGTAGTGTGTGCTCCCTCCCTGTACTATGCTGTGCTGTATGTAGTGTATGCTCCCTCCCTGTACTATGCTGTGCTGTATGTAGTGTATGCTCCCCCTCTCTGTACTGTGCTGTATGTAGTGTGTGCTCCCTCCCTGTACTGTGCTGTATGTAGTGTGTGCTCTCTCCCTGTACTGTGCTGTATGTAGTGTGTGCTCCCTCCCTGTACTGTGCTATATGTAGTGTGTGCTCACCCTCCCTGTACTGTGCAGTATGTAGTGTGTGCTCCCTCCCTGTACTGTGCTGTATGTAGTGTATGCTCCCTCCCTGTACTGTGCAGTATGTAGTGTGTGCTCCCTCCCTGTACTGTGCTGTATGTAGTGTATGCTCCCTCCCTGTACTGTGCTGTATGTAGTGTGTGCTCCCTCCCTGTACTGTGCTGTATGCAGTGTGTGCTCCCCCTCCCTGTACTGTGCAGTATGTAGTGTGTGCTCCCTACCTGTACTGTGCTGTATGTAGCGTCAGCTCCCTCCCTGTACTGTGCTGTATGTAGTGTGTGCTCCCCCTCCTTGTACTTTGAAACATATAAGGTTAAAAAAAGGGGGTTTGTTGAATGAAAAATCAATAAAATCAGAAGTAGATTGAAGACATGATTGCAGTGTCAGTAGACACTGAAAGTGGGCATATCAGTCCTTGTATATTCAGACGTACGGATGTACATCAGGCAGTGGCGTAACTAACCCTCGCGGTGGATTGGGGGCGCAGGGCTGCGGGGGCGCCGCCACTGATTTAGCGCAGATTGACATGCGGACGAGCCGTCCGCATGTCAATCTGCTGTCTCCTCTCACTAACCCTCCGCTGCTGTGATGGAGGGACATGGAGGGCACAGCGTGCGCCTCTCCTGTGTCCCTCCTGGGTCTCCGGCGGGTCTAATAAATGAAGTGCCGTTCCTGAGCTCTGATTGGCTCACGAACCGGCACTTCCTTTAACAGACCCGCCGGAGACCCAGGAGGGACACAGGAGAGGTGCGCGCTGTGCCCTCCGTGTCCCTCCATCACAAAACAGCGGGGGAGCGCGTGGGGGGGGGGGGAATTGAACTGGCAATGGGGGAGCATATTCGGGGGAGGGGGAGCATATGTGGCACTGAGGGGGCATATGTGGCACTGGGGGTGTATATGTGTACCTGGCACATGGGGGGGGGGGCTATATTTGGAACTGGGGGCATGTGAGTACCTGGCACTGTGAGGGAATATCTGGCACTGGGGGCATATGTGGCACTGGGAACACAGCCCTAGCAACAAGCACTACCCCCTGGCAACGAGCATGACACCCAGTGCATGAAACCCCTGGCAACGAGCATGACACCCTGAGCATGAAAACCCCTGGCACCGTGCATGGAACCAAGAGCATGAAACCCCTGGCAACGAGCAGGTAATTTAAAAGTAATTAGAAGCCTTACTGTAGGACTTAATGTGTAATGGGCATTACGGTGTGTGGCATAATGTATCACGGACATTGCGGTGTGTGTCATAATGTGTCACAGGCATTACGGTGTGTGGCATACTATATCACGGGCATTGTGGTATGTAGTATAATGTCTCTGGGGCATTGCAGTGTGTGGCATAATGTATCACGGACATTGCGGTGTGTGTCATAATGTGTCAGGCATTACGGTGTGTTGTATACTATATCACGGGCATTGTGGTATGTGGTATAATGTCTCAGAGTCATTGCAGTGTGTGTCATAATGTGTCACAGGCATTGTATGTGATATAATGTATCAGGGGCATTGCAGTGTGTAGCATAATGTATAACGGGCATTGCTGTGTGTGGCATAGGGTATAACGGACATTGCGGTATGTGTCACAGGCATTACGGTGTATGGTATACTATATCACGGGCATTGTGATATGTGGTATAATGTCTCTGGGTCATTGCAGTGTGTGGCATAATGTATCACGGACATTGCGGTGTGTGTCATAATGTTTCAGGCATTACGGTGTGTTGTATACTATATCACGGGCATTGTGGTATGTGGTATAATGTCTCAGGGTCATTGCAGTGTGTGTCATAATGTGTCACAGGCATTGTATGTGCTATAATGTATCAGGGGCATTGCAGTGTGTAGCATAATGTATAACGGGCATTGCGATTCCTGTCAGAATGTGTCACAGGCATTACGGTGTGTGGCATAATGTGTCGGGGGCATTATGGTGTGTGCATATTGTGTCATGTGCATTATTGTGTGTGGCATAATGTCTAAGGGCCATTGCAGTATGTGGCATAATGTATACTTTGCATTACTATAAGGAGGAAAAATGACAAATAATGTAAGGGGCATGAATCAGGATTATTTTTCTTTCCTGTGGTGGCCAACGTCTGGGCGTGCAGGTTGCAAAACTGGGGTATAAGGTAGTCTTTTCCTGCAATGCCACGCCCCTTTATGCAAAGCCACGCCCATTTCAACAAAGCCACACCCTTTTTGCGGCGCGCGCATGTTTGTCCCTTTACTAGTGCCAATTATGGGGGATGGGGGGATGGGGGCGCCGAAGATTTTTTGGGCTTGGCGGAGAAAAATTTCTAGTTACACCACTGACATCAGGGAAGGGCATTGTAGCAACATATGCATAAAGTCGCAGGTAAACATTAGCATAGCATAAAGCAGGAACCTCTGAAAAATGACCCTGCCCTCTTGACAGACCCCTCCCCCTCAACAGACTCCACTCTCATTAAGGCTGCTTCCATAAATTTCCCAGGCTGGTGTTCAAACCCAATCCGCCCCTGCTAAAGCCTATGGTCCCCATGGCTTTATGTACTTCATCAGGATTGGGATCGTTACCTGGATTATTTGCAGTCTTCAACAGTTTTTCTCGCTTGGGCTGTATCTCCATAGCAGGGATGTGCAAAATGATTAGAATAATTCAAAGAAGATATTTCAAACATATTCTTTGTATTTTTCATATACTTTATACAATCAATACTCTGGTACAACGTTAGTATGACAGGAAAGGCTCTGCCTCACCTGCCTCACCCCACCGCACGTCACTGCTCCATAGTGAACTTCCATACATACATCTGAGCATACATCTGAGCCTCTCTAATTTATGCAGTTCATGCTGGCTGCTACTGGTGCTGCACAGTGCATGCTGCATGTTTCTCCAAATGCTGGACTACCTGTATTCCTTCACACGCAGTGACGCAGGGTAGTTTGGTGCCTGGGCCCATAACCTGTTTTATGTCCTATTGGTGTAGAGCAGTTGACATCAGCAGCATGTGAAATGGAGTTGAGGCCAAACAGTTAAGCAGGTTTGGAGGTTTATTTAGGTAATATTGGTTTTCAGGGATAAAGCGGTTGCAGAGTATAGTACAGAGTAAGCGGCACTGGTGTATTTATAATGGGTGCAGTGTATGCGGTGCACACGGGCCCCTGGGGTCCAGGGGGGCCCAAACTGCAAAGCCCCCACCCATTGTGTTTAATACTTACCCTCCAGAGTCCCATGGCGCAGCAGCAGTGCTGCAGAAATCAATGGGATAATGGTGCGGTGCCGTTTTCCCGATGTTTCACGCATGTGAAGTAGAAAAACCACTGGGAAAATGGCCACCCCATAATTCTCCCAGAGATCTGCGCATGCGCTGTAGATTCTGAGACAGAGCTAGGGACCCTAGTGCCCAGAGTTAATCGCTGCCGGCTAGAGAGGAGAGGGCCCAGATCAGAGCCGGCCCTAACCAATATGATGCCCTAGGCAAGATTTTGGCTTATGCCCCCTAGCACCACCGCTGGTTCCGCCTCTGACCTTTCACCTCTTTCCCAGCACCATCACCCCTCACCCATAGCAGTCCTTATTTTGGTGTTTGTACCTCCAATATTTTAAATAGGAGCAGTTCGCACATTTGGCGCTCAGCCCAAAAAGGGGTGTGTTTTTGCTGGCAAGGGGTACGGCCACACAATAGTAACCCCAATTCCAATTACGCCACACAGTACTGCAACTTTATTCACTTGATCATGCGATAGTGTCCATAATTCATATTACATCCCACAGTAGTATCACTTTACCTTATAAACGTTACTCCTCACAGTAGAGCCCCTTATTCACATTACATCACACTTAATTGCTCCGTTTTCACATTACACCACACCCTATTGCTCTTTATTCACATTAGACGACACAGTAGTGCCCTTTCTATACGCAACGCCACATACAGTAGTGGAGCACCTTATACACATAATGCCACAGAGTAATGCCCCTTACACATATGAGACACGTTATTAATGTCCTTATAAACATAATGCACCTTACACATTATGACAACCTTTATTAATGCCATTTTACACATAATGTCCCTTACACATATGCCGCACATTATTAATGCCCTTATACACATAATGACACACATAGTGCCCTCTACACATTTGCTGCACATTATTAGTGCCCCTATACACATAATGACACAAATACAGTAGTACCCTGTTACACATATGCTGCACATTATTAATGCCCTTATACACATAATGACACATAGTGCCCCTTACACATATGTTGCACATTATTAATGCATTATTACATGACACACATAATGCTCCTTACACATATGCCGAACACTACTGCACAACCAACCCACTCACATGCACACAGCACTCACACGGCCACTATCACTGTGACCTCTGCCTCTGCTTGGATACGGATGTGTCCTCATAAATCTTGCCTCACTGCCAACTTCGGGCACCTTTTCTTTTTGAAAATGCATCTTATTTGCATTACTATGTGGCTAGGATGCACAAGCAGATTCTGTTGATTAAAATGATATGCAGCATGCCTATATTCTGTGTGAGACTGTGGCTGTATCTGCATACGAAATGCTACAAACAGAATATAGGCATGCCGCATATCATTTTAATCAGCAGAATCAGCTGATGCCCCTAGGCATATCAAATGCCCTAGGCAATTGCCTAGTTTGCCTATGCCTATGGCCGGCTCTGGCCCAGATGGAGCCTGCACACGGGCCTCCTCCTCTCTAGAAACATCCCTGGTAAGCAGCTATGTTGCCAGACACATGGAAACATGTACTCCACATACGTGCAGTACATCACAGTCACACACATCTAAGATGGCACACAGGAGCAAGGTCACGGATGCTCAGTGAAGGTTGCAGTAGCCATCTTGGTAAAGGTGGCTGTCTAGCTTCACACTCAAGAAGATATGTTCACTCCTCTGTAGCACAAATATGAGTGAGGAGGTGAGTAGATATCTCACTGAGTAGCTCAGTAGAGGGACTAAAGTAACCCTTCTGTGTGCCCTGCAAGTAGCAGGAGCAGTGTCATGTTGGGGCATGAAGGGCCCACTAGAGAAATGCAATCACAGGGGCCCACTAAGGGGAGTTGCAATATGCCTGACCAAAGAGGAGTGGCCAGCCATTATAGGCACCACCTAGTATAATATATAAAGAAAAAGAGCTCTACCTCGCGGCCCACTTCAAGCTGTTGTGTATGTGCCTGGGTTACACCTTGAGAGGACAGTAGTATATGTGCCTGGGTTACACCGGGAAATAATGGTAGTATATGCGCCTGGGTTACAACTAGAGATGAGCGGGTTCGGTTCCTCGGAATCCGAACCCGCCCGAACTTAATTTTTTTTTACACGGGGCCGAGCGACTCGGAACTTCCCGCCTTGCTCGGTTAACCCGAGCGCTCCCGAACGTCATCATCCCGCTGTCGGATTCTCGCGAGGCTCGGATTCTATCGCGAGACTCGGATTCTATATAAGGAGCCGCGCGTCGCCGCCATTTTCACACGTGCATTGAGATTCATAGGGAGAGGACGTGGCTGGCGTCCTCTCCGTTTATAGAGAAGAGAGTGAGACTAGAGTAGAGAGAGACACAGTAGTAATTTTGGGGAGCATTAGGAGGAGTACTACTACTTGCTGAAGTGATAGATAGATAGTGTGACTGTATAATGTATATCTGACTTGTGGGGGAGACACTGACAGTGGGGAGCAGTTAGAGTCTGAGAGCAGGACTCAGGAGTACATATAACGTACAGTGCACACTTTTGCTGCCAGAGTGCCACACTGCCATTGTGACCACACTGACCACCAGTAAAATATATATTGTGATTGTCTGCTTAGGAGTACTACTTGCAAGTTGCTGATAGTTTGACCAGTGACCTGACCACCAGTTTAATAATCACCACCAGTTTAATATATATAATATATATATATAATTGTATATAATATATATATAATATTGTATACCACCTACCCGTTTTTTTTTTTTCTTTCTTCTTCTTTATACATACTACTATAGTAGCTTACTGTAGCAGTCTGCGGTGCTGCTGAGCTGACAGTGTCCAGCAGGTCCGTCATCAGTCATTACATAATAAATATATATACCTGTCCGGCTGCAGTACTAGTGATATTATATATATATATATTGATTTCATCTCATTATCATCCAGTCTATATTAGCAGCAGACACAGTACGGTAGTCCACGGCTGTAGCTACCTCTGTGTCGGCAGTCGCTTGTCCATCCATAATTGTATACCACCTACCCGTGGTTTTTTTTTTTTCTTTCTTCTTTATACATACTACTATAGTAGCTTACTGTAGCAGTCTGCGGTGCTGCTGAGCTGACAGTGTCCAGCAGGTCCGTCATCAGTCATTACATAATAAATATATCTACCTGTCTGGCTGCAGTACTAGTGTGATATTATATATATATATATATATTGATTTCATCTCATTATCATCCAGTCTATATTAGCAGCAGACACAGTACGGTAGTCCACGGCTGTAGCTACCTCTGTGTCGGCAGTCGCTCGTCCATCCATAATTGTATACCACCTACCCGTGGTTTTTTTTTTTCTTTCTTCTTTATACATACTACTATAGTAGCTTACTGTAGCAGTCTGCGGTGCTGCTGAGCTGACAGTGTCCAGCAGGTCCGTCATCAGTCATTACATAATAAATATATCTACCTGTCCGGCTGCAGTACTAGTGTGATATTATATATATATATATTGATTTCATCTCATTATCATCCAGTCTATATTAGCAGCAGACACAGTACGGTAGTCCACGGCTGTAGCTACCTCTGTGTCGGCAGTCGCTCGTCCATCCATAATTGTATACCACCTACCCGTGTTTTTTTTTTTTTTTTCTTCTTTATACATACTACTATAGTAGCTTACTGTAGCAGTCTGCGGTGCTGCTGAGCTGACAGTGTCCAGCAGGTCCGTCATCAGTCATTACATAATAAATATATCTACCTGTCCGGCTGCAGTACTAGTGTGATATTATATATATATATATTGATTTCATCTCATTATCATCCAGTCTATATTAGCAGCAGACACAGTACGGTAGTCCACGGCTGTAGCTACCTCTGTGTCGGCAGTCGCTCGTCCATCCATAATTGTATACCACCTACCCGTGTTTTTTTTTTTTCTTTCTTCTTTATACATACTACTATAGTAGCTTACTGTAGCAGTCTGCGGTGCTGCTGAGCTGACAGTGTCCAGCAGGTCCATCATCAGTCATTACATAATAAATATATCTACCTGTCCGGCTGCAGTACTAGTGTGATATTATATATATATATATATTGATTTCATCTCATTATCATCCAGTCTATATTAGCAGCAGACACAGTACAGTAGTCCACGGCTGTAGCTACCTCTGTGTCGGCAGTCGCTTGTCCATCCATAATTGTATACCACCTACCCGTGGTTTTTTTTCTTTTCTTTCTTCTTTATACATACTACTATAGTAGCTTACTGTAGCAGTCTGCGGTGCTGCTGAGCTGACAGTGTCCAGCAGGTCCGTCATCAGTCATTACATAATAAATATATATACCTGTCCGGCTGCAGTACTAGTGATATTATATATATATATATTGATTTCATCTCATTATCATCCAGTCTATATTAGCAGCAGACACAGTACGGTAGTCCACGGCTGTAGCTACCTCTGTGTCGGCAGTCGCTCGTCCATCCATAAGTATACTAGTATCCATCCATCTCCATTGTTTACCTGAGGTGCCTTTTAGTTGTGCCTATTAAAATATGGAGAACAAAAATGTTGAGGTTCCAAAATTAGGGAAAGATCAAGATCCACTTCCACCTCGTGCTGAAGCTGCTGCCACTAGTCATGGCCGAGACGATGAAATGCCAGCAACGTCGTCTGCCAAGGCCGATGCCCAATGTCATAGTACAGAGCATGTAAAATCCAAAACACCAAATATCAGTAAAAAAAGGACTCCAAAATCTAAAATAAAATTGTCGGAGGAGAAGCGTAAACTTGCCAATATGCCATTTACCACACGGAGTGGCAAGGAACGGCTGAGGCCCTGGCCTATGTTCATGGCTAGTGGTTCAGCTTCACATGAGGATGGAAGCACTCAGCCTCTCGCTAGAAAAATGAAAAGACTCAAGCTGGCAAAAGCACCGCAAAGTACTGTGCGTTCTTCGAAATCCCAAATCCACAAGGAGAGTCCAATTGTGTCGGTTGCGATGCCTGACCTTCCCAACACTGGACGTGAAGAGCATGCGCCTTCCACCATTTGCACGCCCCCTGCAAGTGCTGGAAGGAGCACCCGCAGTCCAGTTCCTGATAGTCAGATTGAAGATGTCAGTGTTGAAGTACACCAGGATGAGGAGGATATGGGTGTTGCTGGCGCTGGGGAGGAAATTGACAAGGAGGATTCTGATGGTGAGGTGGTTTGTTTAAGTCAGGCACCCGGGGAGACACCTGTTGTCCGTGGGAGGAATATGGCCGTTGACATGCCTGGTGAAAATACCAAAAAAATCAGCTCTTCAGTGTGGAAGTATTTCAACAGAAATGCGGACAACATTTGTCAAGCCGTGTGTTGCCTTTGTCAAGCTGTAATAAGTAGGGGTAAGGACGTTAACCACCTCGGAACATCCTCCCTTATACGTCACCTGCAGCGCATTCATAATAAGTCAGTGACAAGTTCAAAAACTTTGGGCGACAGCGGAAGCAGTCCACTGACCAGTAAATCCCTTCCTCTTGTAACCAAGCTCACGCAAACCACCCCACCAACTCCCTCAGTGTCAATTTCCTCCTTCCCCAGGAATGCCAATAGTCCTGCAGGCCATGTCACTGGCAATTCTGACGATTCCTCTCCTGCCTGGGATTCCTCCGATGCATCCTTGCGTGTAATGCCTACTGCTGCTGGCGCTGCTGTTGTTGCTGCTGGGAGTCGATGGTCATCCCAGAGGGGAAATCGTAAGAACACTTTTACTACTTCCACCAAGCAATTGACTGTCCAACAGTCCTTTGCGAGGAAGATGAAATATCACAGCAGTCATCCTGCTGCAAAGCGGATAACTGAGGCCTTGGCATCCTGGGTGGTGAGAAACGTGGTTCCGGTATCCATCATTACTGCAGAGCCAACTAGAGACTTGTTGGAGGTACTGTGTCCCCGGTACCAAATACCATCTAGGTTCCATTTCTCTAGGCAGGCGATACCGAAAATGTACACAGACCTCAGAAAAAGAGTCACCAGTGTCCTAAAAAATGCAGCTGTACCCAATGTCCACTTAACCACGGACATGTGGACAAGTGGAGCAGGGCAGGGTCAGGACTATATGACTGTGACAGCCCACTGGGTAGATGTATGGACTCCCGCCGCAGCAGCGGCGGCACCAGTAGCAGCATCTCGCAAACGCCAACTCTTTCCTAGGCAGGCTACGCTTTGTATCACCGGTTTCCAGAATACGCACACAGCTGAAAACCTCTTACGGCAACTGAGGAAGATCATCGCGGAATGGCTTACCCCAATTGGACTTTCCTGTGGATTTGTGGCATCGGACAATGCCAGCAATATTGTGTGTGCATTAAATCTGGGCAAATTCCAGCACGTCCCATGTTTTGCACATACCTTGAATTTGGTGGTGCAGAATTTTTTAAAAAACGACAGGGGCGTGCAAGAGATGCTGTCGGTGGCCAGAAGAATTGCGGGACACTTTCGGCGTACAGGCACCACGTACAGAAGACTGGAGCAACACCAAAAACGCCTGAACCTGCCCTGCCATCATCTGAAGCAAGAAGTGGTAACGAGGTGGAATTCAACCCTATATATGCTTCAGAGGTTGGAGGAGCAGCAAAAGGCCATTCAAGCCTATACAATTCAGCACGATATAGGAGGTGGAATGCACCTGTCTCAAGCGCAGTGGAGAATGATTTCAACGTTGTGCAAGGTTCTGCTGCCCTTTGAACTTGCCACACGTGAAGTCAGTTCAGACACTGCCAGCCTGAGTCAGGTCATTCCCCTCATCAGGCTTTTGCAGAAGAAGCTGGAGACATTGAAGGAGGAGCTAACACGGAGCGATTCCGCTAGGCATGTGGGACTTGTGGATGGAGCCCTTAATTCGCTTAACAAGGATTCACGGGTGGTCAATCTGTTGAAATCAGAGCACTACATTTTGGCCACCGTGCTCGATCCTAGATTTAAAACCTACCTTGGATCTCTCTTTCCGGCAGACATAAGTCTGCTGGGGTTCAAAGACCTGCTGGTGAGAAAATTGTCAAGTCAAGCGGAACGCGACCTGTCAACATCTCCTCCTTCACATTCTCCCGCAACTGGGGGTGCGAGGAAAAGGCTCAGAATTCCGAGCCCTCCCGCTGGCGGTGATGCAGGGCAGTCTGGAGCGACTGCTGATGCTGACATCTGGTCCGGACTGAAGGACCTGTCAATGATTACGGACATGTCGTCTACTGTCACTGCATATGATTCTCTCCCCATTGAAAGAATGGTGGAGGATTATATGAGTGACCGCATCCAAGTAGGCACGTCACACAGTCCGTACTTATACTGGCAGGAAAAAGAGGCAATTTGGAGGCCCTTGCACAAACTGGCTTTATTCTACCTAAGTTGCCCTCCCACAAATGTGTACTCCGAAAGAGTGTTTAGTGCCGCCGCTCACCTTGTCAGCAATCGGCGTACGAGGTTACTTCCAGAAAATGTGGAGAAGATGATGTTCATTAAAATGAATTATAATCAATTCCTCCGTGGAGACATTGACCAGCAGCAATTGCCTCCACAAAGTACACAGGGAGCTGAGATGGTGGATTCCAGTGGGGACGAATTGATAATCTGTGAGGAGGGGGATGTACACGGTGATATATCGGAGGATGATGATGAGGTGGACATCTTGCCTCTGTAGAGCCAGTTTGTGCAAGGAGAGATTAATTGCTTCTTTTTTGGTGGGGGTCCAAACCAACCCGTCATTTCAGTCACAGTCGTGTGGCAGACCCTGTCACTGAAATGATGGGTTGGTTAAAGTGTGCATGTCCTGTTTATACAACATAAGGGTGGGTGGGAGGGCCCAAGGACAATTCCATCTTGCACCTCTTTTTTCTTTAATTTTTCTTTGCGTCATGTGCTGTTTGGGGAGTGTTTTTTGGAAGGGCCATCCTGCGTGACACTGCAGTGCCACTCCTAGATGGGCCCGGTGTTTGTGTCGGCCACTAGGGTCGCTTATCTTACTCACACAGCTACCTCATTGCGCCTCTTTTTTTCTTTGCGTCATGTGCTGTTTGGGAGTGTTTTTTGGAAGGGCCATCCTGCGTGACACTGCAGTGCCACTCCTAGATGGGCCAGGTGTTTGTGTCGGCCACTAGGGTCGCTTATCTTACTCACACAGCTATCTCATTGCGCCTCTTTTTTTCTTTGCGTCATGTGCTGTTTGGGGAGTGTTTTTTGGAAGGGCCATCCTGCGTGACACTGCAGTGCCACTCCTAGATGGGCCCGGTGTTTGTGTCGGCCACTAGGGTCGCTTATCTTACTCACACAGCTACCTCATTGCGCCTCTTTTTTTCTTTGCGTCATGTGCTGTTTGGAGAGTGTTTTTTGGAAGGGCCATCCTGCGTGACACTGCAGTGCCACTCCTAGATGGGCCCGGTGTTTGTGTCGGCCACTAGGGTCGCTTATCTCACTCACACAGCTACCTCATTGCGCCTCTTTTTTTCTTTGCGTCATGTGCTGTTTGGGGAGTGTTTTTTGGAAGGGCCATCCTGCGTGACACTACAGTGCCACTCCTAGATGGGCCAGGTGTTTGTGTCGGCCACTAGGGTCGCTTATCTTACTCACACAGCTACCTCATTGCGTCTCTTTTTTTCTTTGCGTCATGTGCTGTTTGGGGAGTGTTTTTTGGAAGGGCCATCCTGCGTGACACTGCAGTGCCACTCCTAGATGGGCCAGGTGTTTGTGTCGGCCACTAGGGTCGCTTATCTTACTCACACAGCTACCTCATTGCACCTCTTTTTTTCTTTGCGTCATGTGCTGTTTGGGGAGGGTTTTTTGGAAGGGACATCCTGCGTGACACTGCAGTGCCACTCCTAGATGGGCCCGGTGTTTGTGTCGGCCACTAGGGTCGCTTATCTTACTCACACAGCTACCTCATTGCGCCTCTTTTTTTCTTTGCGTCATGTGCTGTTTGGGGAGTGTTTTTTGGAAGGGCCATCCTGCGTGACACTGCAGTGCCACTCCTAGATGGGCCCGGTGTTTGTGTCGGCCACTAGGGTCGCTTAGCTTAGTCATCCAGCGACCTCGGTGCAAATTTTAGGACTAAAAATAATATTGTGAGGTGTGAGGTATTCAGAATAGACTGAAAATGAGTGGAAATTATGGTTTTTGAGGGTAATAATACTTTGGGATCAAAATGACCCCCAAATTCTATGATTTAAGCTGTTTTTTAGTGTTTTTTGAAAAAAACACCCGAATCCAAAACACACCCGAATCCGACAAAAAAAATTCGGTGAGGTTTTGCCAAAACGCGGTCGAATCCAAAACACGGCCGCGGAACCGAACCCAAAACCAAAACACAAAACCCGAAAAATTTCAAGTGCACATCTCTAGTTACAACAGGAAATAATGGTTGTATATGTGCCTGGGTTACACCTGGCGAGAGCAGTGGTATATGCACCTGGGTTACACCGGGAGAGAACAGTAGTATATGCGCCTGGGTTACACCAGGAGAGAACAGTACTGTAGTATATGCGCGCAGGGTTACACCTGGAGAGAACAGTAGTATATGCGTGCAGGGTGACACCTGGAGAGAACTGTAGTTTATGCGTGCAGGGTTGGACTGGCCCACAGGGGCAGCGTGGAAACCCCCGGTTGGCCCCACTGCCTGGGGGAAGGGGGGGGGGGGGGGCACGCCACCTCCTTCTCTATGGATTGTTGCAGACTGTTCACTTGAACTATACTTATGTTGCAGTACCTTTTACTATACTTATACTTGACATATTTATCAGAGCCGTAACTAAACTTTTTTGCGCCCTGTGCCAGAGAGAGAATTGGTGCCCCCCCATTTTTCCAATAGTGACATAAGGTGCCTGCCTTTGTTGGGAAAGGGCATGACAAGACTGATCCCAGTGAAAGTCCATGCTATGATGCCTCTTCTCACATTTTATATATATATTATAGTATATATTATAGTATATAATATAATATATTAGAACATATCATACTGTATATATAAATAATACACACACATTTATAGAACACTGCAAGAAAATGTATTTGGACACAAATCCTCTTTATACAACATTCATGCACTTAACTTGAGAGCTTCTTGTTATTCAGTTACAATATTAAATAACACATTTCAATATACTGCCAAACCCAGGATTCAAACCTATAACCTGTTGAATTCTAATCAAACACCCTACTCATTGAGCTATTTGATCCTGCATAAAAACGACGGCAGTTCATCGCTGCGGTGTGAACGGGTCGGAAATGCGCGGCGTTGCCCAGCGACAGCCGTCGCCGGGTAATGACCAGAAGAAAGAAGAAAGTGATCGCTAGCGCGATCGCAACAATATTGACAGCGGGGAGGCGTTCCAGGACAGATACTCACTGTTTTCCGGGCGTGGAGATCCGAATGCAGGCGTGTCCAGGCGTTTGGAGGGCGGTTGTCTGATGTCAATTCTGGGACATTCATCGCTGGATCCATCGCACAGGGTAAGTAACTGCAGGGCTGGTCTTGTTCTGCACAAAACTTTTTTAGCATAGCACGCAGGGCTGCACAAGCGATCGCAGCCCTGCTATGCTAAAATACACTCTCCCATAGGCGGCGTCTAGTTGATCGTACAAGCAGCAAAAAGTTGCTACATGTGATCAACTCGGAATGACGCCCTATGAACACTATATGTAAACAAATAATCAGCATTGCATTTGAGCAGATATATGCAGTGTGCAGCCACACATCCAATCTCTTGCAGCCACACACTACCTAGATCTGCTCAGCCGCAATGCTGATCACCCCTTCACAAAGTACAAGGTAAGCTTCAAATAGTTAGAATTCTCTAGCTTAGAATTATCTACCTTTCTATGCAAGGGCAGATAGATCAATAGAATAGATTGTCTGCCTGAGGTGCCACATACAATGGTTTGAATCCCAGGTATGTCAGCATCTTGAAATGTAATGAAAGACAGTGTGACTGAATAACATAGAAATCTCAAGTTGAGTTCCTGAAAGTTGTACAGGTATTAGCGACATAAGGGGTCAGGGTAGGAGACAGCCTGGGGCGGTCAGGAGATGCTGGGCTTGAAAAAGGGGGGAAGTTGCAAGTGAAATTATTAAAACAGATAATTGACAAGTGCCGCTAACAGTGCCTCCTACTCTGCAGCTGTATGTGAGGTGCCCCTTCCGCACACACTAGTTGCAGCCCTGATATTTATCAAGTGGCACAATCTATTCACTCTGTAATGGTTATAAAATACTGTCTGTCTGTGTCTGGAAAGTGTTTCTAGCAAATAAGTAGCATTTAAAATATACAGATACAATTCAAATATGACATTAAAGTACAAATTAAAAAAATGCATGGGAATCTGGTTTTGTGACCTTGGCAGAAATGGGAATAGGTCGCAACAATCACATGATTAACAGCAATAGGCTCAGCGGGTGGGTCAAAACTCACTCTACCAATCAGAAGCAGCTGTAAATAGTCATCAAGGGGTGTTTTGCACCAGTAATTAAGAACCCACAAGCGATCCCCTCCTCACTGGCAAATATTGTATTTTAAGAAATGGGATGGATAAAGTTCTAAAATACCACATGCAACAATTCTAAAACTCCCAAAATGGCAAAATGCATTCGTCCAAGAAGATACACATACTGGGACATTCACAAAGTCGTAAAAAGGGGACAATACAACCCGTTAAACTAGTCCACAATAAAAGGATATATCTGTTCAAATTAATAAATGATTGTAACACAGAATTTGTCGGCAGATAAGAACCACTTGGCCCCTTAGTTGTGCCCCTTGCACAATGCCCACACAGTAGTTGTGCCCATACACAGTGCACACATACGTAGTAGTGCACCTTACACACTGCCCACACAGTAGTAATCAGGCCTGGCGCTACCCACTTAGCAAAGGGATGCAAAGCAGGTAGGCGTCTGACTGGAGAGGCACTCTCCCTGCTCTGCATCCCTGATGCTGCGCCTGGGCCCCCGGCTGCTGCCGGCTGCTGTGCCTGTCACACCATTTGACAGGCAGCGGCGCCGGCAGCTTGAAGCTTCCCCCTGCAGTGAACGTCAGTGTCCTGGGCTAAGGCCGAAAAGGGGTGGAGCTAAACAGCGCAGAGGGGCATAGCTAAACGGGGCCTGGCTGAAGACTACAGAAACTGCTACAAATTCAACAAGCCAGATGGTATGTTGAAGGAGCGTGAGTGAGAAAGTGTGTGTGTGTGTGTGTGTGTGTGTGTGTGTGTGTATATGTATATGTGTGTGTATGTATCTATCTATCTATCTATCTATCTATCTATCTATCTATCTGTATGTGTATCTACAGTATGTGTGTATTTATATGTGTATGTGTATCTATGTGTATGTGTGATTGTGGAAGGCAGTATATATGGCACTTTGGGGCAATGTGTATCTGGCACTGTAAGTTACTGTGTATCTGGCACTGTGGGGCATTGTGTATCTGGCACTGTGGGGCACAGTATATCTGGCACTGTGGAGCATATCTGGCACTGGGGGCATATGTGTATCTGCCACAGTGGGGGCATATCTGGCACTGTGGGGGCATATAGGGCACTGCTGGGGGCATTTGTGTATCTGGCACTGTGGGGCACTTTGTATCTTGCACTATGGGGCAATGTGTATCTGGCACTGTGGAGCATATCAGGCACTGGGTGCGTATGTGTATCTGCCACAGTGGGGGTGTATCTGGCACTGTGGGGGCATATATGGCACTGCTGGGGGCATTTGTGTATCTGGCACTGTGGGGCATTTGTGTATCTGGCACTGTGAGGCATTTGTGTATCTGGCACTGTGGGGGCATATCAGGCACTGTAGGAGCATACTGTATCTGGCACGGTGGGGGCATATGTGTATCTGGCACTATTGGGGTCATATGTGTATCTGGTCCCCCATATGTGTATCAAGCCCCCATTTTCAGTGGCCACGCCCCATGTGGCATTTGGACACACCCGTTTTTTGCCACGTGCGCCTTTGGTGTGCGCACACACTACCACTATTTTCTATTTGCACCACTGGTGGTAGGGGGGGCATAATATGTATAAATGGCACCTCTGAAGGCATTATCTTTAACCGACGCTACTACAGGGGCTATTATGTGTATACCTGGCACTACTACAGGGGTTATTATGTGTATAACTGGTGCTACCACAGGGGCTATTATGTGTAAAACTGGCACTACCACGGGGGCTATTATGTGTATAACCGGCGCCACTACTGGGGACATTATGTGTATTAACAGCACTGCTATGCGCAGGGTAATGTAAATAAGATTGTGCTACTGTGTGGCGTAATTTGAAATCGGGGTACTATTGTGTGGCCATGTCCCTTCCATGTGAGACCACACCCCTTTTGCCGCTCGCTGTCCCTTTGTAAAATATGGGAGGGCACAAATTTATCGTTTGCAGGGGGCGCCGAACACTCTAGCTCCGGCCCTGGTAGTAATGCCCCTTTAACAGTGCCCAGACATAGTTGTGTCCCTTACACCGTGCCCACAGGAATAGTTTCCCTTACACATTAACCACACGTAGTAGTGCCCCTTACACAATGCACACATGTAGTAGTGCCTCTTACACAATGATCACACGTAGTACTGCACCATACACAATGCTCACACATAGTAGTGCCCCTTACAAAATGTCCACATCTAGTAGTGTCCCTTACACAGTGCCCACACATAGGAGTGCCCCTTACAAAATGCCCACATATAGTAGTGCCCCTTACACTGTGCCCACATGAGTGCCCCTTACAGTGCCCACATATAGTAATGCCCCTTACACAATGCTCCCACATAGTAGTGCTCCTTACACAGTGCCCACACATAGTAGTGCCTCTTACACAGTGCCCACATGTTGTAGTGCCCCTTACACAATGCCTACACGTAATGGTGCCCCTTACACAATGCCTATAGTAGTAGTGCCCACAGTAGTTGTGCCCCTTACACACTGTCCACATGTAGTAGTGACCCTTACACAATGCCCACATGTAGTAGTGCCTCTTACACAATGCCCACACATAGTAGTGCCCCTTACACAATGCCCACACATAGTAATGCCCCTTACACAATGCCCACACATAGTAATGCCCCTTACACAATGCCCACACATAGTAGTTCCCACACAATGCCCTTACACAATGCCCATACATAGTAGTGCCCCTTACATATGTGCACCCAAACATATACATGTGGACTGCTCACAGTTGTTGGGGCATACTTTCCTACTTTTGAAAAAAGTATTTCAGGGAGATTGTGAAAGTAACAACTAAAAGCGCAGGTGCGTACTGCTACATCGGAGAGGCGTGTTATGAAAATGACTTACATCCAAATGTAAATGAGGCCCAAACTTAGTAATATCTATTTGTTGAACAAAATACTCTGATATTTTGCAGGATTTGTTTGTGTATTGTGTTTTACAAGAGGTTCCATATACTGTAAGTGGCCACAAGAAACCTTATTTAAAATGCATGTAGCCATAGGGATCATTGTGCCTTATAACCAATGCAGGGAATGGCACTGATGATCCCATTTGAATGTATTTATCTCTGATTTATTCCACACCCCCCCCCAAGAATGTAACAGCTGCATAATGGGGGTAAGGTGTAATCAGTGAGATTGCTGGACTATTCAGGGAGTGAGGGAGATCGCTACTATTTCAGGGAGTCTCCTGCAAAATGAGGGAGGGTAGGCAACTATGAGTTGGGGCTGCTGCTGGCTGAGGTTCCCGATATTAACAACACCAGAGCGTTCCAGACCATGGTGGCAGGATCCTCCTGACTGTCCAGCACAGTGACGTCATGACGCTGCTCGACGTCCGCCCGCAGCAGTGCTCTTCTGGGAATCAGCCTGCGCCTGCCGTCTCTTGCCTGGCCCTCCATGCAGAAGTGAGCATGGCTGTACGCAGGGCCGTTTCTAGACAATTTGGCTCCCAGTGCGAGATTTAAAAATGCGCCCCCCCCCCCCCCCCTATTGCTCAAAAAAAAAAAAAAAAGTGTGCCCCCCCATACAGCCATAAAAAGAAAAAGCATGCGCGCGCCGTAGGCGCGCGCGCTCCCGACAAGGGTGTGTGGCCTGATTAAAATGGGCGTGGTCTCATTAAAGTGGACATGGCCTCATCTGATATCATCACACCCACCACAGTACGGAAAAAATAAAAATGTCCCCTTTTTACACATTACAGCAGGCAAGTGTCCCCATATTACACAGCGCGGCAGGCAGGTGTCCCCATTTTACACAGCGCGGCAGGCAGGTGTCCCCATTTTACACAGCACGGAAGGCTGGTATCCCCATTTTACACAGTACGCAAGCAGGTGCCCCCATTTTACACAGTACGCAGGCAGGTATCCCCATTTTACAAAGTGCAGCAGGCAGGTATCCCCATTTTACACAGCGCGGCAGGCAGATATCCCCATTTTACACAGCACGGCAGGCAGATATCCCCATTTTACACAGCACGGCAGGCAGATATCCCCATTTTACACAGCACGGCAGGCAGATATCCCCATTTTACACAGTACGCAGGCAGGTGCCCCCATATTACACAGTACGCAGGCAGATGCCCCCATATTACACAGTACGCAGGTAGGTGTCCCCATATTACACAGTACGCAGGCAGATGCCCCCATATTACACAGTACGCAGGTAGGTGCCCCCATATTACACAGTACGCAGGCAGGTGCCCCCATATTACACAGTACGCAGGCAGGTGCCCCCATATTACACAGTACGCAGGCAGGTGCCCCCATATTACACAGTACGCAGGCAGGTGCCCCCATATTACACAGTACGCAGGCAGGTGCCCCCATATTACACAGTACGCAGGCAGGTGCCCCCATATTACACAGTACGCAGGCAGGTGCCCCCATATTACACAGTACGCAGGCAGGTGCCCCCATATTACACAGTGTGGCAGGCAGGTATCCCCATAGGCAGGTGCCCCCATATTACACAGTGTGGCAGGCAGGTATCCCCATAGGCAGGTGCCCCCATATTACACAGTGTGGCAGGCAGGTATCCCCATAGGCAGGTGCCCCCATATTACACAGTGTGGCAGGCAGGTATCCCCATAGGCAGGTGCCCCCATTTTACACAGTGCGGCAGCGGCAGGCAGGTTTCAAGCTGAGGAGAAGGAAGGGGGAGAGGGGGGGAGAGAGAGAGAATACTTACGTCTTCCCGCTCTTCGGTCCCGCCGCCTCACGTCCCGCGCCGGCCGCCTCCTCCTTCTTGCTTCTCCTTCTCGCCTCTCCCGAGCGCTCCTGCTCGGGGGCGGGGCTTTGCGGAATGACGCGTTTGCGTCGTGACGTCACGACGCAACGCGTCATTCCGCGAAACTCCGCCCCCCGAGCAGGAGCGCTCGGGAGAGGCAAGAAGGAGTAACTAAGTGCCGCGGCGGGCGCCCCGTGCAGTTGCACGGCTCGCCCGCCCCTAGAAACGGCACTGGCTGTACGCAAACAGGGAGCTGCTGAACCAGTAAGGCCAGTAAGAGTCTGAGCAGGAGATCTAAGGGATTTTAGAATCCACTGTTTTTAGAAATACATTATATTTTTTTATATTCTAGGGAAGCTCTCATTATGCTTTAAAAGATCCGCATATTAGCAAGTCACAATTGCAGTAAGAAAAATTCATTGTTAAATTTACTGGATATTTTAAGATAAAAACTGGAAATGTCTGTACCAGCATAATATAATTAGTAACAGCTATTAGGTGTACATTCAGATCATTTAGGATTTCAAATGGTGAAGTGTTGAAGAACTGTCAACTGAATTGATGGTAAAAAAGAATCAAATAGCAATTCTGGAAGAGGCTTGCAGCTATGTGAGCTTGAAAATAATTTTGAGATATGGGCCAATATTTACTAATAATCCGATTTTGCCCGATTTGTGTTTTTTTTTTTCTAAGTCCCAACACGGGAATTCACTAAGCACAAATCTCGGCAGTGTTTGGGCCATTCGTAATGGTTTGAACGGCAAAGTCCAGAAATACGAATGAATAGACCATCAGTCAAACGCGGCTGTTATTTCATACAACACGGGTATTCACTATTCATTCGTATTTGGGTGTTAGTCTCTGAGTGCTCAAGTGCGGGTGTATTTTTTTGCGATTCGTTAAAAAAAGCAGCAAAAAAATAGACCTGCTTTTTCCAGGCGAGTTTGGATAATCATGCACGGATCAGTGAGATCTGTGCATGGTTATCTATGGGAAAGGGTCTGTTTACTGTAAAAACGTGAAAAAAAAATTGCGTGGGGTCCCCCCTCCTAAGCCAAACCAGCCTAGGGCTCTTTGAGCCGGTCCTGGTTGAAAAAATATGGGGAAAAAATGACAGGGGTTCCCCCATATTTGATCAACCAGCACCGGGCTCTGCGCCTGGTCCTGGTGCCAAAAATATGGGGGACAAAAAGCGTAGGGGTCCCCCGTATTTTTGGAACCAGCACCGGCTCCACTAGTCAGAGAGATAATGCCACAGCCGGGGGACACTTTTATCTTGGTCCCTGCGGCCCTGGCATTAAATCACTAACTAGTCACCCCTGGCCGGGGTACCCTGGAGGAGTGGGAACCCCTTAAATCAAGGGGTCCCCCCCTCCAGCCACCCAAGGGCCAGAGGTAAAGCCCGAGGCTGTCACCCCCATCCAAGGGCGGCGGATGGGGGGCTGATAGCCTTGTGAAAAAAATAGAATATTGTTTTTTGTAGCAGTACTACAAATCCCAGCAAGCCTCCCCCGCAAGCTGGTACTTGGAGAACCACAAGTGCCAGCATGCAGGGGGAAACAGGTTCGCTGGTACCTGTAGTACTAATACAAAAAAAAACCCAACCAAAAATAGAACACACACACTGTGACAGTAAAACTTTATTACATACATGCACACCTACATACATACATACATACTTACCTATGTTCACACGAGGCTCAGTACACTTCTCCATGTAGACTCCACGGGGTACCTGTGAATAAAAATATACTCACATAATCCAGTGTAGCTCTGTCCTGTATGTAATCCACGTACTTGGCAAAAAAACAAACCGAAAAACCCGATCCACGCACTGAAAGGGGTCCCATGTTTACACATGGGACCCCTTTCCCCGACTGCTGGGACCCCCCTGACTCCTGTCAAAGAGGGTCCCTTCAGACAATCAGGGAGCGCCACGTCGTGGCACTCTCCTGATTGGCTGTGCGCTCCTGTAGTGTGATTGAGGCTGCGCACTGAAGATACAATGTAGCACATTGGCGCTCCATTGTATCCAATGGTGGGAACTTTGCGGTCAGCGGTTGACCGCGAGTAACCTCAACCGCTGACCGCAAAGTATCCTTTACATAGACACAAATACAAATCCCAGATTTATTAAGTTGTAATTGTGTTTGTAAAACCAGCAAAAATCATAGCACAATAGATGAATTAAAGACCTGCCTGTGAAAGGCGGGTTTGTCTTAAGCACATACTGATCTGTGCAGGCTTTGGTGAATTATATTGGGAAAAAAGCTTACATTTTTAAAGAAAAAATTGCATGGGCCCCCTAAAAAAAAAGTCTGGTCTGGTACTAGAAAACTGAGGGGAAACCCAGCGTGGGGGTCTCTCTGTTTTACCAGTAACCAGCACCGGGCTGAACCATCCAGGGGGTTATGCCATAGTAGTGAGACACATATCAAGGGGTATCCCTGCCATCAGGTAAACCACCCCAAACTGATTAGGCCTTTGCCTGGTATTCGTCAAAAGAAAAAAAATCTTTGAGGGGGCATGCTTAATACAGTAATAAAAACGATTTAAAAATCACCTTTTAATCATAAGAAAGACAGTAAGGTTGCAAACAGAAATATGAATGAGGTGAGCACATCCTATGGACCCTCTAAGGGGGTAGCATGTAGTTTAAAATGTTCTAAAGATTTCATTTTGAGGTGTTCAGAATGTATCAATGTGCTTACATACACATGTTTGTTGCTCTTTATATTAGCTTGTAGTCTAGCTGAAACAGCGTAGCTGATTCAGTGTGGGGTGAAAGCTTTCAAAGGGAGAAACTTTCTAAGGGTGTCATCTGTGACTTTTACTGGAAAATTAGTGATCAATTTGCAAGGACTATGAAGTAACCTCATATCTCATTGTTCTCTTAACAGGTATGTCTAGTGGGACTACAAGCGCCAGCAAGCCACACTGCATCTGTTAATTATCATATATGACTTTCATGAATGCTTAGCAATAGGTATGTCTAGTGGGACTACAAGCACCAGCAAGCCACACTGCATCTGTTAATTATCATATATGACTTTCATGAATGCTTAGCAATAGGTATGTCTAGTGGGACTACAAGCGCCAGCAAGCCACACTGCATCTGTTAATTATCATATATGACTTTCATGAATGCTTAGCAATAGGTATGTCTAGTGGGACTACAAGCGCCAGCAAGCCACACTGCATCTGTTAATTATCATATATGACTTTCATGAATGCTTAGCAATAGGTATGTCTAGTGGGACTACAAGCGCCAGCAAGCCACACTGCATCTGTTAATTATCATATATGACTTTCATGAATGCTTAGCAATAGGTATGTCTAGTGGGACTACAAGCGCCAGCAAGCCACACTGCATCTGTTAATTATCATATATGACTTTCATGAATGCTTAGCAATAGGTATGTCTAGTGGGACTACAAGCGCCAGCTAGCCACACTGCATCTGTTAATTATCATATATGACTTTCATGAATGCTTAGCAATAGGTATGTCTAGTGGGACTACAAGCGCCAGCAAGCCACACTGCATCTGTTAATTATCATATATGACTTTCATGAATGCTTAGCAATAGGTATGTCTAGTGGGACTACAAGCGCCAGCAAGCCACACTGCATCTGTTAATTATCATATATGACTTTCATGAATGCTTAGCAATAGGTATGTCTAGTGGGACTACAAGCGCCAGCAAGCCACACTGCATCTGTTAATTATCATATATGACTTTCATGAATGCTTAGCAATAGGTATGTCTAGTGGGACTACAAGCGCCAGCAAGCCACACTGCATCTGTTAATTATCATATATGACTTTCATGAATGCTTAGCAATAGGTATGTCTAGTGGGACTACAAGCGCCAGCAAGCCACACTGCATCTGTTAATTATCATATATGACTTTCATGAATGCTTAGCAATAGGTATGTCTAGTGGGACTACAAGCGCCAGCAAGCCACACTGCATCTGTTAATTATCATATATGACTTTCATGAATGCTTAGCAATAGGTATGTTTAGCTTATTAATCATTAGCAGATTTAAGCAAACTTTATTTTTTGCATTTGGGGAATGTGTGATGGTTTCATACCCCCACACCATTTGTCTGTGTAAGTTTTATTGCTTTAAATGGGTGATGGGCTAGGGGTGGGTCCAATCAATCAATGTGCTTACATACACATGTTTGTTGCTCTTTATATTAGCTTGTAGTCTAGCTGAAACAGCGTAGCTGATTCAGTGTGGGGTGAAAGCTTTCAAAGGGAGAAACTTTCTAAGGGTGTCATCTGTGACTTTTACTGGAAAATTAGTGATCAATTTGCAAGGACTATGAAGTAACCTCATATCTCATTGTTCTCTTAACAGGTATGTCTAGTGGGACTACAAGCGCCAGCAAGCCACACTACATCTGTTAATTATCATATATGACTTTCATGAATGCTTAGCAATAGGTATGTCTAGTGGGACTACAAGCGCCAGCAAGCCACACTGCATCTGTTAATTATCATATATGACTTTCATGAATGCTTAGCAATAGGTATGTCTAGTGGGACTACAAGCGCCAGCAAGCCACACTGCATCTGTTAATTATCATATATGACTTTCATGAATGCTTAGCAATAGGTATGTCTAGTGGGGCTACAAGCGCCAGCAAGCCACACTGCATCTGTTAATTATCATATATGACTTTCATGAATGCTTAGCAATAGGTATGTCTAGTGGGACTACAAGCGCCAGCAAGCCACACTGCATCTGTTAATTATCATATATGACTTTCATGAATGCTTAGCAATAGGTATGTCTAGTGGGACTACAAGCGCCAGCAAGCCACACTGCATCTGTTAATTATCATATGACTTTCATGAATGCTTAGCAATAGGTATGTCTAGTGGGACTACAAGCGCCAGCAAGCCACACTGCATCTGTTAATTATCATATATGACTTTCATGAATGCTTAGCAATAGGTATGTCTAGTGGGACTACAAGCGCCAGCAAGCCACACTGCATCTGTTAATTATCATATATGACTTTCATGAATGCTTAGCAATAGGTATGTTTAGCTTATTAATCATTAGCAGATTTAAGCAAACTTTATTTTTTGCATTTGGGGAATGTGTGATGGTTTCATACCCCCACACCATTTGTCTGTGTAAGTTTTATTGCTTTAAATGGGTGATGGGCTAGGGGTGGGTCCAATCAATCAATGTGCTTACATACACATGTTTGTTGCTCTTTATATTAGCTTGTAGTCTAGCTGAAACAGCGTAGCTGATTCAGTGTGGGGTGAAAGCTTTCAAAGGGTGTCATCTGTGACTTTTACTGGACTTCTACTGGACGGAAACTGAAAGGAAGCACCATCAATTGCACACAAAAAAACAACACAAACCCCAATACTTGGACTGCAGCTACAAAAGTTTGTTTACTCCTAATATTCTCCAAACCTCACTTATTTGGAAAACTATACATTCACTTTCTGCACAAACACCTGCATTGCAACTTCTACTCTGACCCTGCAAACACCTGGACAACAAATGGGTCACTGAGAAGCATATTTAATGAAGTAACACTGACTTGCAGTTTGCCAACACTGTGTAATTTTCCAACTAACATCAGAGCAAATATTTGATTTACTGTTACCTGTAGATAATAACGACAGTTTAACATTTAATTTATTTCTGCAAACTTCACTGCTCTCTTATTCAGCCACCACTCCTCCTCCTACTCTCATTTTGCTACCACTATTTACCCCATCCACACTATGGCCAGGCTGGCAACATCCCTCATTAATCCTCGTCTTCATATTCCTTTTTTCTGTCCCCTGTTACCACCTATTTCCCTCTCTCCCAGTCTCCTACATCTCATGCTGTCTCCTCTCCTCTGTCTGCCTCCCTTCCCCTCCTCTTCTGTTTCCCCACTGCAATTCACTTCTGCCCCTTCAAACCATTTATACCCCAGCACTCAACCCTGCTCTCTCCCTCCTCTGCCTGTCTCCTCACCTCTCCTCCACCAGTATCATACTGCACTCCCTCCCTGCCTCACTCCTGCAGTCTCCCTTCCTAGCCAAGGCCCCAGCACCATCAATTCACCCTCTTTATCCCTTCCTTCCCCATCAAGCTTACCTCAACGCCATAGCAATCCAGATAATCTCATTCACATCTCTCCAACAAACTCATACCCCCTATCCTGTGCACTCTGGAATGCCAGATCTGTTTGCAACAAATTGACCCCCACTCACGACCTCTTCATATCCAACTCCCTGCACCTCCTGGCCATTACTGAAACCTGGATTACACCCTATGACACCGCTTCTCCTGCTTCTCTCACGGCTGGGGGCCTTACATTCTCACACACACCCCGACCTGGGGGTCGTCATGGGGGTGGTGTTGGGATCCTTTTACCCTCAAGCTACACATACCAACTTATACCTCCAGAACCATCTCTTACATTCTCTACATTTGAGGTCCATGCAATTCGCCTCTACCAACCCACTAATCTTCGAGTTGCTGTCATTTACCGTCCACCTGGCATTTCCTCTAAATTCCTCGACAACTTTGCTTCCTGGCTACCTCACTTCCTCTCTTCTGACATTCCCACCATTATCCTAGGTGATTTCAACATCCCTATCGATAACCCCACAAAACCACCTGCCTCTAAACTCCTTAACCTCACCTCTTCACTTGGTCTCTCCCAGTGGACCTCCTCACCCTCCCATGTGAACGGGAGCTCACTGGATCTGGTTTTCACTCACCGCTGTGTTATTTCTGATTTCTCCAATTCCCCTTTTCCCCTCTCTGACCACCACTTGCTCTCATTCAACTTATCTATCTCTGCTCCCCCATCTCTCCCTCCTAAGGCTACCATCACTAAGCGTAATATTGAGGCTATTGACACCTCATCCCTATCCTCCCTGTTTGACTCGCTTCTCTCTCCTCTTCTCTCTCTCACATGCCCTGAACAAGCCACATCTCTATACAATGCATCTCTTACTTCAGCCCTTGACTCTGTTGCTCCGCCAACCACTATTCACCCTCGCAGATCAACACCTCAACCCTGGCACACCAAATGCACCAGATATCTACAAAAATGCTCACGTACTGCCGAGCGACACTGGAGGAAATCACGCTCTCAAGCAGACTTCCTCCATTTCAAATTCATGCTCTCATCCTTCAGTGCTGCCCTTTCCCTTGCTAAACAATCATACTTCAAAATCCTCATCTCTACCCACTCTTCCAACCCCCGGCGCCTCTTTGCCACTGTTAACTCCCTCCTCTGCCCACCACCACCTCCTCTCCCTTCCTCATTGTCTGCTCTTGACTTTGCCACTTACTTCACATCCAAGATTGACTCCATACGTCAGGACATCACATCCCACCAGTCCAGCAACCAGCCACCACCCATCCTTTGCCACCCCTCCCCTACCCTCTTACCAACTCTGACATCTTTCTCCCTAGTATCTGGTGAGGAAGTCATGGCCCTCATACACTCCTCCCCCCCCACAACCTCCCCACTCGACCCTATCCCCTCCCACCTCCTTCGCTACCTCTCCCCTTCTGCCTGTTCCCATCTTGCCCACCTTCTCAATCTCTCCCTCTCATCAGGCACTGTCCCCTCTGCCTTCAAGCATGCTCTTGTCTCCCCTATTCTTAAAAAACCTACCCTTGATCCTAACACTCTCTCCAACTATCGACCGATCTCTCTCCTCCCCTTTGCCTCCAAACTTCTTGAGCGTATTGTCTATAATCGCCTTACTGCCTTTCTTTCCTCTCACTCACTGCTTGACCCATACCAGTCTGGTTTCCGCTCTCTCCACTCCACTGAAACTGCCCTCACAAAAGTCTGCAATGACCTCCATGCCGCCAAATCTAAGGGCCACTACTCTCTGCTTATTCTTCTTGACCTCTCTGCTGCTTTTGACACTGTGGACCACCCTCTTCTTCTGCAAATCCTTCACTCTCTTGGTCTACGTGATACTGCCCTCTCCTGGCTGTCCTCCTACCTCTCCGATCGTTCCTTCTCTGTCTCCTCTCATGATGCTACCTCGCCCCCACTTCCACTAACTGTTGGTGTCCCCCAAGGTTCTGTTCTGTTAGGGTCTCCTGCCCTGTGCTGCCACGTCGTCATGGCAACCGGGAGACAAGTGCTAGTGGAGTAACCTGAGCGCAGCTGATACTCCGGTTCGGGTCTTTTGCTGTGCAGTGGTTATAGGCTCTGTGCACGGCAGGGGATCCGGTGCTGGTTTTTGTGCTCACAGTCTGTGAGGTCTGAGTGGGGCGTGGACAGCACCTGCTTTATAAGGCCTCTTTTCAGGGTAAGCAGATGCTGCTGAATCTCTGTTGGTTAGTCAGTTCATGAAAGTTAGCCAGTACTGTGTAGCTTTGTATTTGTTTGTTGCTTACTGCAAATAGGCCTGGGGATTTGGTATTACACTCTGCCAATCCAGACCTAGCAGTAAGACTGGAGTCAGTCGTTTAGCTTGCTGGGGTTCTGTTATTACTCTGTGAACTTAGCAAGTTTGCGGCTGTATTCTAACACTTGCCTGTCTAATCCTGTCTCACTGTGCTAGGTGTCAGGGGTCAGTTTAGTGGCAGTAAGCTTAAACCTGTGCACTGCAAGTGAGAATCAGGATTGTGGAGGCTCTCCTTGTGTCTATCATTCCATCTCTGACCAAGGAGTTTACTGCCACACCCGTTGGTAACCCTTTAGGGTTTTGCTGTTGCCCTTAGCAACAGCATTTCGGGTTCTCTACGTATTAAAACACAACATCTTGCTTTTTACATCTGAGCAGTTCTAATACAAGGGAGATACCCAGTTCCTTAGCCTCTGGGCTTCTCTGTTCACTGTGTGTGTATTTTGTTACCCTATCACCTTCTGTGTACGTTATGTCATATTCCCCAGTTTGTCTGTGAGTCCATTTGTTTTGCATAACAGTTCAAACACCAGTACATTCCTGCAGACACTGGAGTGCATAACAGTTCTGACACTAGTACTTTCCTGCAGGCACTGGTGTGCATAACATATTCAGCAGCCTAATACTCCTGTTGAAATTTTGTGGGAATATGGAGCATACCCCTCAAAATACGTTGCAACAGGTGGTCGATCAGGTGCAGGTCCTGACTCGGCAATTTAATGATTTGTCCATTAAAATGCACACCTCCCAGGCTGCTGGCGGAGCTCCCGCAGCAGCAGCACCTGCAGGGGTTAAGGAGCCGAAAGTAAATCTCCCGGATCGTTTTTCTGGAGATCGCTCGCAGTTCTTTTGTTTCAAGGAGAGCTGCAAGCTATACTTCCGGCTTAGGCCTCAGTCTTCTGGGTCGGAGATTCAGCGGGTGGGCATAGTGATTTCCTTGCTACAAGGAGACCCACAGGTCTGGGCATATGGGTTGCAGCCTGACTGTCCGTCGCTTAAAAGTGTTGATGCTTTTTTTACGGCACTGGGCATGTTGTATGATGACCCTGACAAGACGGCCTCAGCCGAGGCTCAGATTTCGATCCTTAAGCAAGGGCGAAGGCCAGTTGAGGTTTACTGTACGGAGTTTCGGAGGTTGGCCCATGATACCCAGTGGAATGACCCAGCCCTGAGACACCAGTACCGAAGAGGTCTTTCTAACCAGATAAAGGACCAACTGGTACAATATCCCTTGCCTGATAGCTTGGATCAGCTCATGCAGTTATCCATCCGGGTGGATAGACGGCTGAGAGAGCGTAGGCTTGAAAGGGAGACTGAGATTTCCTTCCTTCCCAAGGGAACCTCAGACTCTGAGGAATTTTCTGAGGAGCCTATGCAGATTGGGGCTACCCGCCTCTCCTCGCGTGAGAAGACGCGGAGGAGACAGCAGGGGTTGTGTTTGTACTGTGGGAATAAAGGTCATGTGGTAGTATCATGCCCAGAAAAGCCGGAAAACTTCAGGGCCTGAGGGTGATGGGAAATATCCTGTCAGGCCAGAAGTCAGAATTTCCCAAGAAGACTTTTATCATTCCGGTGACCTTGAAGATCCTCGGTCAAACTGTCAAGACTGAGGCCTTTGTGGACAGTGGGGCCGACGGGGTTTTTATGGACCGCCAATTCGCCCTAAAACACTCTGTTCCCTTAGTACCCTTGGCATCGGAAATTGAGATTTGTGGGTTAAACGGGGAACCATTATCCCAAGGTAAAATTACCTCTTGCACTAGCCAGATTTCTTTGTTTATTGGAGCCACACACTCTGAAAAATTGTCCTTTTATGTGACTGTCTGTACTTTTGCCCCATTGGTGTTGGGGTTACCCTGGTTAAGGGCCCACAATCCTCAATTTGACTGGGTCTCTGGGGAGATTCTTAGTTGGGGTACTGATTGTTTCAGGAGTTGCTTGAGCCTTCCAGTCAGGCTCTCGCAGCTAAGTTTGCCAGGATTGCCAGGGTGTTATGCAGATTTTGCGGACGTGTTCTCCAAAAAAGTTGCAGAGGTACTACCTCCCCATCGCCCCTATGACTGTGCCATTGATTTGTTGCCAAATGCTAAGCTTCCCAAGAGCAGGTTGTACTCCCTGTCACGTCCTGAGACTCAGGCTATGGCAGAGTACATTCAGGAGAACTTGGCTAAGGGATTTATCAGACCTTCACAGTCTCCAGTTGGGTCGGGGTTCTTCTTCGTGGGTAAAAAGGACGGTTCGTTGCGACCCTGCATCGACTTCAGGGAATTGAACCGTATCACGATTAAAAACTCATACCCACTGCCTCTCATTTCGGTCTTGTTTGACCAGCTTCGTACTGCCACCATTTTTTCTAAGATTGACCTACGCGGTGCGTACAATCTAATCCGAATAAGAGAGGGGGATGAATGGAAGACTGCCTTTAATACCCACTCAGGGCATTATGAATATTTGGTGATGCCTTTTGGGCTCTGTAATGCCCCGGCAGTCTTCCAGGATTTCATGAATGATGTGCTCAGGGAATATTTGGATAGATTCTTAGTTGTATACTTAGATGACATCCTAATCTTCTCCCATTCCCTGGAGGAACATCGGAAGCATGTACGCTTAGTCCTCCAGAAACTCAGAGACCACCGGCTTGGGGCGAAGCTGGCGAAGTGCGAATTTGAAGTTCAGCAAATCGCATTTCTAGGATATATTCTCCCCAGAAGGTTTCCAAATGGAGGGTTCCAAGGTACAGGCAGTCCTGGATTGGGTGCAGCCCACTAGTTTGAAGGCGCTTCAGCGTTTCCTGGGCTTTGCGAATTTTTATAGACTATTTATCGCTGGATTTTCGTCTATAGTGGCACCCTTGGTGGCACTCACTAAGAAAGGGGCGGATGTTGCTCACTGGTCTTGTGAGGCTAAAGCGGCTTTTGCCCGTCTCAAAAGGGCATTTGTTTCGGCCAAGGTGCTGCGACACCCAGATCCAGAGCGTCCTTTTGTGGTGGAGGTGGATGCCTCTGAGATGGGTATTGGGGCAGTGCTTTCTCAGATGGGAGTGTCTGATAATCGCCTTCATCCCTGTGCTTACTTTTCCCGTAAATTTTCGCCTGCCGAGATGAATTATGACGTGGGTAACCGGGAATTGTTGGCTATTAAGGATGCACTCGAGGAGTGGAGACACTGGCTTGAGGGGGCTAAGTTTGTGGTCTCAATTCTCACTGACCATAAGAATCTGGCATATTTAGAGTCAGCGAAGCGTCTCAATGCCAGGCAGGCACGATGGGCTTTGTTTTTTGCTCGCTTTAATTTTTTGATAACATATCGCCCTGGGTCAAAAAACATCAAGGCTGATGCGCTCTCGCGGAGTTTTGCTCCAATCCAGGAGACCACCGAGGAGCCGTTGCCCATTGTTTCCCCATCATGTATTAAAGTGGGCATTACCCAGGACCTCTTATCATTAGTCCTTAGAGCACAGGAGCAGGCTCCTCCAGACCTTCCGGTAGGTCTTTTGTTTGTGCCTCCTAGGTTAAGACAGCGAGTGTTCCTGGAATTCCATGCCAAGAAGTCGGCAGGTCACCCGGGTATTGCCAGAACTCGGGAGTTGCTATCTAGGGCGGTGTGGTGGCCCTCGGTGGCTAAGGATGTGGATCAGTGGGTTCGGGCATGTGACATCTGTGCCCGAAATAAGACTCCTAGAGGGGTTCCTGTTGGCCCATTACATCCACTCTCTATCCCATCTAAGCCATGGACCCACATTTCAATGGATTTTGTGGTGGACTTGCCCAAATCCTCGGGGATGACAGCCATCTGGGTTGTCGTTGACAGGTTTTCGAAGATGGCGCACTTCGTTCCACTGGTTGGGCTGCCATCAGCCAGACGCCTGTCTGAATTATTTATGCTGCATGTTGTGCGTCTCCACGGGTTGCCACTTGATGTGGTCCCTGACCGCGGATCCCAGTTTGTGGCCAAATTCTGGAGGGCATTTTGTTCCGATCTCCAGATTTCTGTCAGCTTGTCGTCAGGCTACCATCCGCAGTCTAATGGGCAGACTGAAAGGGTGAACCAGTCCTTGGAGCAGTTCCTCAGGTGTTATGTCTCCAAGTGTCAGACTGACTGGGTTGCTCATCTGTCCATGGCGGAGTTTGCCTATAACAACGCGGCTCACTCTGCTACAGGGATCTCTCCCTTCCTTTGTGTGTATGGGCATCATCCTAAGGCCAATTCTTTTGACCCCCTGGACTCCACGCCTGGTGGTTCCTCTGTGGTTTCGGTCCTTAGAGGTATTTGGCGGAAAGTGAAGAAAGCCCTTGTGTCTGTGTCATTAGTGACCAAAAGGGTTTTTGATAAGCGGAAAAGACCCTGCAGCTTCAAATTAGGAGACTTCGTCTGGTTGTCTACCAAGAATTTGAAGTTGAGACAGCCATCTCATAAGTTAGGGCCCCGGTTCATCGGCCCTTATAAGATCACCAGGGTTATCAATCCGGTGGCATTTCAGTTAGATCTGCCCCGTTCTTTGGGTATCAATAAAACATTTCATTGTTCCCTTTTAAAACGGGCGATTAGTAATCCTTCTTCCAGTGGAAGACCTTCCCCTCTTCTGATACGTGGCCAGAGGGAGTTTGTTGTTGAAAGGATTCTTGACTCCAAGGTGGTTCGGGGTCGGCTGTCATTTTTGGTGCACTGGAAGGGGTATGGCCCGGAGGAGCGGTCGTGGGTGCGCAGTTGTGATCTTCATGCCCCCAGACTGATACGCTCTTTCTTCTCGCAGTTCCCCGATAAACCCGGTGGTAGGGGTTCTTTGACCCCTCGTCAGAGGGGGGGGTACTGTTAGGGTCTCCTGCCCTGTGCTGCCACGTCGTCATGGCAACCGGGAGACAAGTGCTAGTGGAGTAACCTGAGCGCAGCTGATACTCCGGTTCGGGTCTTTTGCTGTGCAGTGGTTATAGGCTCTGTGCACGGCAGGGGATCCGGTGCTGGTTTTTGTGCTCACAGTCTGTGAGGTCTGAGTGGGGCGTGGACAGCACCTGCTTTATAAGGCCTCTTTTCAGGGTAAGCAGATGCTGCTGAATCTCTGTTGGTTTGTCAGTTCATGAAAGTTAGCCAGTACTGTGTAGCTTTGTATTTGTTTGTTGCTTACTGCAAATAGGCCTGGGGATTTGGTATTACACTCTGCCAATCCAGACCTAGCAGTAAGACTGGAGTCAGTCGTTTAGCTTGCTGGGGTTCTGTTATTACTCTGTGAACTTAGCAAGTTTGCGGCTGTATTCTAACACTTGCCTGTCTAATCCTGTCTCACTGTGCTAGGTGTCAGGGGTCAGTTTAGTGGCAGTAAGCTTAAACCTGTGCACTGCAAGTGAGAATCAGGATTGTGGAGGCTCTCCTTGTGTCTATCATTCCATCTCTGACCAAGGAGTTTACTGCCACACCCGTTGGTAACCCTTTAGGGTTTTGCTGTTGCCCTTAGCAACAGCATTTCGGGTTCTCTACGTATTAAAACACAACATCTTGCTTTTTACATCTGAGCAGTTCTAATACAAGGGAGATACCCAGTTCCTTAGCCTTCTCTGTTCACTGTGTGTGTATTTTGTTACCCTATCACCTTCTGTGTACGTTTTGTCATATTCCCCAGTTTGTCTGTGAGTCCATTTGTTTTGCATTACAGTTCAAACACCAGTACATTCCTGCAGACACTGGAGTGCATAACAGTTCTGACACTAGTACTTTCCTGCAGGCACTGGTGTGCATAACATGTTCTTGGGCCTCTCCTTTTCTCTCTCTCTATACGTCCTCTTTAGGTGAACTCATTAGTTCTTTTAATTTCCAGTATCACCTCTATGCTGATGACACTCAAATCTACCTCTCCTCCCCTGATCTCTCCACGGCTCTCCTCACTCGTACCTCAAACTGTCTTTCTGCTATCTCTTCCTGGATGTCCCAGCGCTTTCTTAAACTCAACTTGTCTAAGACTGAGCTGATCATCTTCCCACCCTCCCGCACAACCTCACCTCCCACAATCTCATTATCCATTGATGGCACGACTATCTCCTCTAGCCCCCAGGTACGCTGTCTTGGTGTAATCCTTGACTCCTCCCTCTCCTTCAAACCACACATTCAGCACCTCTCACAAACCTGTCATTTTCATCTCAAAAACATTTCCAGGATCAGACCTTTTCTCACCCAGGATGCCACTAAGATCATTATTCACTCACTGATTATTTCCAGACTGGACTACTGTAATCTCCTCCTAACTGGCCTCCCTGACAATTACCTCTCTCCACTCCAGTCTATCCTCAATGCTGCTGCTCGGCTCATCTTCCTCACCAAACGCACTACATCCACCTCCCCTCTCCTACTAGCCCTTCACTGGCTTCCCTTCCCCTTCAGAATCCAATTCAAACTTCTCACTCTCACTTACAAAGCTCTCACCCAATCCTCTCCCATTTACATCTCTGACCTTATCTCCCTTTACTCTCCCACCCGTCCTCTTCGCTCTGCTAATGCACGCCGCCTCTCCTGTCTCCTGATTACTTCCTCCCACTCCTATCTCCAAGATTTTTCACGTGCTGCTCCCTTCCTTTGGAATTCTTTACCTCTCCCCCTCAGACTCTCCACCTCTCTACAAAACTTCAAACGGGCTCTCAAGACCCATTTCTTTACCAAACCCAGCCAAATCTCATCCTAATCCCCTGTTCCATGCTCTCTATGTACCCCATCTGTGTCACCCCTGTCTGTCTACCCCTACCCCTAGAATGTAAGCTCTCACGAGTAGGGCCCTCTTCCCTCATGTGCTCACCCTTTTCTTCTTTAATAATTCTCAACTGCCCAAATCACAGTTTTTGGGCCACCTGGAACTTATCTCTGTCATTTACTGGTGTAGTTATGCTTAGTTACCCTGTACTTGTCCAAAATTGATTTCAACTGTAAGTCACTGTTTTGATTATGTGCATATGTACTATGTAATTGGGCGCTGCGGAACCCTTGTGGCGCCATATAAATAAATGATAATAATAATAATAATAATGATGAATAAAGTAAGGTGAAAATTAGGGATGAGCGGGTTCGGTTCCCTGAAAACCGAACCTGCCCAAACTTGGAGATCCCAGCCAGGCTCATTTTTGCGCTCCTGGCTTGAATGTGAAAACGAAGCAAAAAAACGTCATCATCCCGCTGTCAGATCTTGCGGGTTTTGGATTTTATATATAGACCCGGTGATCAGCGCCATCTTCACTCCGGACTTGGAAAATGCACAGTAAGGACGTGTTCCTTCTGTGCTGTAGTTAGAGAAGAGTGCAGGAGAGAGCAAAGGGGGGCAGGAGAAAGTAGAGGGGTTGCAGTAGAGTTGAGTTAACCTGGGGTGCTGCTTGTGTAGGTGTGCTGTCACTGTGTTAGGGCTCTGCATAGTAGTGCACTGCATATAGCATACTGTGGCTGTTTATAGGACCAGATATTGTTCTCTGTCTGTATGGGGCTGTGTATTGCCATAAAATACTGCTATACAGTATATCCTCTTTGTGTTATCCAAAGCAAAAAATATATTTCTATTGGTGCGTCACTCAGCGACTACTAGTACTGCGGCTGCAGTACACTACTGCTATATATATCTCCTTTGTGTGTGATCCAGAGCAAAAAATATATTTCTGACTCATTTGTGCGACACTTTTGCTCTACCATATGAAGAATATGTATGTTGTTGTCACCATTCGAAGAATGATTGCTGATTATTTCAGTGATAACATCCAAATAGGCATGTCAATACTGGCAGGAAAAAGAAGCAATTTGGAGGCCCCTGCTCAAACTGGCTTTGTTTTAATTAACTTGCCCAACCTCAGAAACAGTTTTTAGCGCAGCCGAGAACCTTGTTAGTGATCGGTGTAGGAGTTTACTTTCCCAAAATGTGGAAAAGATGATGTTCATCAAAATGAATTACATATTCCATGAGGAAGACCTTTACCAGCAATTACCTCCACAAAGTACAGAGGGACCTGTGATGGTGGATTCCAACGGGGACGAATTTATAGTCTGTGAAGAAGAGGATGCACACACTGATGGGGGTGAGGAATCAGATGCTTATGACGACATCATGCCTTTTTAAAGTAGGAGTGTGCACCGGGCCATTTTTGGGGTTTTGTGTATTGGTTTTGGATCTGGATCTCCTTCGTCTTTTGGATTGGATTTGCCAAAACCACCCTTGCGGGTTTTGATTTTGGATCTGAATTTTTTTCGAAAAAATCATCAAAACAGCTAAAATAACAGAATTTGGGTGTGTATTTGTTCCTACAGTATTATTAACCTCAATATCATTCATTCCTACTCATTTCCAGTCAAATTTGACCACCTCACTGTTCACAATATTGTTCACCAACATACTGTAAGGCCAAAGCCTGGCTGGATAAACTAAGCAAAAGAGCAGAGGCACAAACACAAGGCAGTTATTTCTGTTTAAAAATATTTTACAAATTAGTACTGTATTAGCAATAATCAATCAGACCAACTCACAAGTACTATCAATAGAAAACAATCCAACACAGAAATTTCCTGAGAACCGTGTGTACAATATCATTGCTCTAAAGTAGTTACCAAAACAGCAAAGAAAGAAAATCCAAAACCATGTGTAAAATAGCAACAGCAGACATTGATGCCCCCTACACAAGTGCAAATGACCCCAGAACTGGCCTATTCTTTGTGCCCAGTCTGTACCTCCCTCCTAGGGGCCCTGGGTCACTGATGACTGACACATGTAATGGCCAGCTCAATCAGCCTTTTTGTTGAGCAGCTCTCCAAAATCTCCCCAATCGCAAAAAACAGCATTCCGTAGTACAGTGCGGAATACTTTGGGGCACACAGTTAAATATTGACCAGGTTACCGTGCTGGTCGGATACAGTGCAGGTTAGATACAAAGCAGGTCAGATACAATGCAGGTTACAGTGTGGGTCAGATACAGTGCAGGTGGATACAAGGTAGGTCGGATACAGTGTAGATGGAATTCATTGTGGGTTGTATAAAGAGCAGATTGCATACAATGCGGGTCGGATACAGTGTGGGCCGGACACAGTTCAGGTTACAGTGCAGGATGGATGCAGTGCAGGTCGGAGTGCAGGTTGGATATAGTGCATATTGGCTACAGTGCAAGGTCGGACACAGTGTGAGCTACAGTGCAGGTCGGATATAGTGCGGGATACAGTTTGGGTCGGATACAGTGCAGGTCAGAGTGCGGGTTGGATACAGTGTGGGTTGGATATAGTACAAGAAAAGAAAAAGAAGGAAGACTCTTGGTTGGTGCACTCTTGAAAAAAAGGACGTATGTCAGTATGTATAGTGATAGAAACATAAATTTTACTTTTATTAAGATCGATAAAATCTAGTCCCCTAACAAAAATGAATAACCCGTGTGAACAATCCTAGGTTGAATTGTTCTGCGCAACCTGTGTAGGCTTGTGCTATTCTATGCTAGTTATCCTTATTATTCACATACAAGGTATTGGTCCAATTATATCGGAAAAAAACATCAGAATCACAATCCTTATCTGTGCAGCAATAAAAGTGAAAGGGCATGTGGGTTGGCTGCCAATGGTAAGTGTTGGAAGAGAGTAAAGCAACAGAGTGAATCTGCTGTCAATGTTAGACCAGTGTCCCCAAATCTCCAGCCTACTACACCGAGTATTCCCAGGTGGTCTCCCGCCTGGTACTAACACAGCCCTATACTGTATAGCTTCCATGATCAGATGAGATTGGGCACATGCAGTATGGTGTGATAGTAGGTCAAAGGAGTACTGAATGCCTCCTCTCCAGAATCATTTTAATGAGAGTTTGTGAAAAATGGAGATATTGAAAGGAATAGAGCAGGATCTGCTGTTGGTGTTAGGCAGTAGGGTAAGCCTACCAGTTGGAGAACTGCCGTAGGTAAAAATACTGGATCACCAATGAGAGTCCCTGAAAAGGAATAGGGTTGGATATAGTGTAGGCTATAGTGCAGGTTGGATACAGTGCGTGTCGCATACAGTGCGCGTAGGGCACAGTGCAAGGCAGATACAGTACGGATTGCATACACTGTGAGTTGTATATATTATGGGTCAGATACATCATGGGCCGGATAACGTGCAGGTTACAGTGCGGGTCAAATACAGTGTGGGTTGCATACAGTGCTGGTCAGATACAGTGTGGGTTGTATACAGCGTAGGTCAAATACAGTATGGGTCAAATACAATGGGGGTCGGATACAGTGTGGGTTGGATACAGCGTGGTTTTCAGTGCAGGTCAAATACAATGTGGGTCGACTCGGATAGTGTGGTTCACATACAGTATATACACACAGATAAACAGCGCTTCTTAAAAAGGTGTGTCTTTTTTTATTTTTACCATAAAAATGAATTCATCAATTAACAATAAAATCACATCACAAGTACTGGTCAATCGTGCATGAAATCCATATATAATCCAAAGTACAGATATTTCCAAACATCAGCAGTAATGGTATTAGTAAGCAAGGTTTCCAGAATTTATTCATTGGTTAGTCTCTGGCTTGTTAGTAGTGTGCAGTCCTTTGCAAGATATTAATTGCTGATCATGCTCTTTCCACACACTGATATCACACACTTGGTTAGTTGTACTTAAGCCTTACAACAATGTTAATTGGTTAGTGCAGCATGCTTATTTTTATGTTGCAATGGCTTATATAAAGTTATCAATTGATATTAGTGCAACAGCATTGCCTTTTTATCACCTGCTTAATTTGGTCAAAGCTCGATCCCTCATTAAAATACAGTGGTTCCTCCCGGCTCCTGGTGCTTTTATCCCATTATAGGTGCCATATCTGGAGTGTCCAAACAATAAGTGCAAATACCTGCAGATATGCATTAAGCCGTAATTAATCAGACCGGTACCGGACGAATGTAGGGGCCTCTTACGCATTTCTCCGCCTCTAACAGTGTCAGCGGCTTCCTCAGAGAAGTATAGCTCTTTCTCCGTGTTCCCGTTTAAGTAGCTGACTTTTTCCGCATATGCGTGCGCATTGCGTCCACCAACCAAGCCTCATTCTGGGGTGGAACGCATGCGCATGTGCATTCTGATTTTACCGAACGTCTTTAGATAAAATGTCCGCTCCTCAACCCTCGTTTTGGAAATATCTCTAGCATACAGCACAGTACAGGTTACAGTGCATACATCACAGGTTACAGTGCAGGTCGGATCCAGTGCAGGTTAGATACACCAATAGTGCACTTACTGTGATAGAGGGTCCTCAGTGCGGGGTTGTCAGCGGTGTTTTCAGTGTGGTGGTGCTAGCAGTGTCAGCAGTGCAGGGGTGCCAGCGGTGTCCTTAGAGCGATACTGTCAGCAGTGCAGAGGTGTCAGCTGTGTTCTCAGTGCGGTAGTGTTGGAAGTGCAGGGGTGGCAATGGTGTACTCAGTGCAGTGGTGCCGGCAGTGTCGGCAGTGCAGGGGTGCCAGCGGTGTCCTCAGTGCAGTGGTGCCTGCAGTGTCGGCAGTGCAGGGGTGTCAGCTGTGTCCTCAATGTGGTGGTGTGGGCAGTGCAGGGGTGCCAGTGGTGTCCTCATTGCAGTGGTGCCGGCAGTGTCGGCAGTGCAGGGGTGCCAGCTGTGTCCTCAGTGTGGTGGTGCCGGCAGTGCAGGGGTGTCAGTGGTATCCTCAGTGTGGTGGTGCTGGCAGTGTCAGCAGTGCAGGGGTGCCAGTGGTGTCCCCAGTGAGGTGGTGCTGGCAGTGCAGGAGTGCTAGCAGTGTCCTCAGTGCAGAAGTCTTGGCAGTGTCCCCAGTGCAATGGTGCCGGCAGTATTGACAGTGTGGGCGGCGGTGTCAGCAGTGTGGGCGGCGGTGCTATTAGCATTGTGGTGGCATCCATCTTGCCCATTGTAGCTTATGGGGACACGTGTCTGAGCCAAAACCTCAGGATCCGACAGCGGGATCCTGAGGTTTTGCCTTGTGTTTGGATCCGAGTCAGGCAGGGAGATCGGATCGGATCAGGGCCTGGATCTCAAAGTTCGGTGGGGTTTGGTTCTCTGTGCTCATCCCTAATTTAAAGTACTAAAGCCAGTTTGTGCACTGCCCATTGGGAACTTGTTTTGTGGGGGTCCAAACAAACTAATCATTTCAGCCACAAGTGACAGTGCCTGTCACTGAAATGATTGGTTTGTTAAACTGTGCTTTTCCTGTTTAACATATACAACATAAGCGTGGATGGGAGGGTCCAAGGACAATAAATCTCAACAGTCTGGGAAAGAAAGCTGCTTAATAATTAGCGATAATTGAGGTGACCCATCCAAGTGCCTCAAAATGGAAGACTTACATAATATGAAAAGGTATCCTGTCAACAAGATGACATTCAGTATGTCAACAGGTTCTGAATGTCATTTGATTGTCAACATGGATTTAGTTTGAAACCTAATATGATGACATAGGTCAACATGGCTAAGAAATGTTGACACTTTCAGAATGTTGACTTTGACATAACACTAGAATGGCGACATATGTTTTTTGTTCAGTTTTAGGTTAAGGGTTAAGGTATAAGGTTAGCAAAAATAAGCTAAAAAACCTTATGTTGACATGTTAAATTCTGAATGCTGACAAGTAATACCACACCCAACAGAAAATCCTTTAAGTCCAGACTTATTGGGGGTCATTCCGAGTTGATCGCTAGCTGAAAATGTTTGCAGCACAGCGATGATGCAAAAAAAGGCACTTCTGCGTATGCGGCACAATGCGCATGCGCGACGTACTTTCACAATGGCCGATGTAGTTTCACACAAGGTCTAGCGAAGCTTTTCAGTCGCACTGCTGGCCACAGAGTGATTGACATGAAGAGGGCGTTTCTGGGTGTCAACTGACCGTTTTCAGGGAGTGTTCGAAAAAACGCAGGCGTGTCAGGAAAAATGCAGGCGTGGCTCGCCGAACGCAGGGCGTGTTTGTGATGTCAAATCCGGAACTGAATGGTATGAAAGTGATCGCAAGCGCTGAGTAGGTCTGAAGCTACTCAGAAACTGCACAATATTTTTTTGTAGCCGCTCTGTGATCATTTCGTTCGCACTTCTGCTAAGCTAAAATACACTCCCAGAGGGCGGCGGCTTAGCGTTTGCACGGCTGCTGAAAACAGCTAGCGAGCGATCAACTCGGAATGACCTCCATTATTGCTGTACCTGCACATGCTATGCGTATAGCTAAAAGAGAGCAACATCGAGGTTGATTTTCAGTTGAGAGCAAAGCAAAGTAAAGCAGGTGTCTTTGGGAGTAATTCAGAGTAATTTTGCAGCTGTGCAAACGTATAGTCGACGCCCACGGTGGAGTGTATTTTCACTTTGCAAGTGTGCGATCGCATGTGCAGCCGAGCGGGACGAAAACGTTTATTGCAGTTTCTGAGTAGCTCTGGACATACTCAGCCCTTGCGATCACTTCAGCCTGTCAGGTGCCGGAATTGACGTCAGACACCCGCCCTGCAAATGCCTGGGCACGCCTGCGTTTTCCCTACCACTCCCAGAAAACGGTCAGTTGACACCCGTTAACGCTCTCTTCCTGTCAATCTCCTTGCGATCGGTTGTGCGAATGGATTCTTTGCTAGAAGCATTGCACAGCAACAATGCTGTTTGTACCTGTATGACGCACGTGCGCATTGCGGTGCATACTCATGAGCAGTAGTAACCTGATCGCTGTGCTGCGAAAAATGGCAGTGAGCGATCAACTCGGAATGAGGGCCATGGTTTTGCCAAACTGCTAACAAATTTGCTGCTGCGATCAACTCTGAATTAGGCCGCTTGAACCTTGGCAAAATGATTTTGCAGTGCAGCATGTTGGGCAAGGGCAGGCATGTCAAACTCATGGCTCTCCAGATGTTACCAGCTGCTTGGTGGAAGGTATGCTGGAAAAGCATGCTGGGACTTGTACTTTCACAACAGCTGGAGGGCCATGAGTTTGACATGCCTGGGCTAGGGTAACCATACAACCCAGTTTTCCCAGGAACATACCGGAATTTGGCTCTATATAAAAGCATCCAAAAGACAGTCTTTGGGACACCCAAATGTCCAGGTTTCATGTGGTCAGATTGTTAGAGGTGCACTGTCTCTGATGTGTCTGTTTTGGAGCCAGCTAGTCAGCGGGTACTAGTCTCAGCGGCATACTCTGAAAGAGCAGACAAGGCAGATAGGTTAGCAGCCAGGTGCGGGCTTCACATGCAGCAAAACTACGGCTGCTGCAGGTGGTGGAGCTGGGGATGGCTGGCTGCCCTGCTCTTCCTGCCCAACGGGGACAGCAACAGGGCTCCTGGAAGAAAGCATGTGAATCTGGCCTTGAGTGTGACATGCTGTGTGATGCAATTACCTACCCCCGTGGCACAAGCACCCCCCCCCCCCCTTCACTGCAGTCACCAACGCCCAGCCCCCAACAAAACACTCTTCACTGTTAACATCGACATTATGAACATGCCAACATTCTCATGTCGATATGATTGATGTCGACATTATGACTGTGAACATTTGACACCCAACATTATTTAAGAGGTTGTAAAAATAAAGTTGTTCAGCAGGAGTGGTTCAAGGAAGAGGTGTAATCTTTGGGAAGGCCCAGCTCTATCACCATCAAATGTCCCTGGTAGGCTATGGGACTGTGCCAGAGTCTACTGAGCATACTCTGATCTCCAACACCATGTTTCCTAAAATCTGGGGGCATCTTTATACTGGTGGGTAATATTAATGTCTAGTAGAAATAATATCTAGAGTCAATACTATGCGGTGTCTCAATTCTTAATAGAAATTTTTACAACAGAGGTCAGACATTGAGGCTTTTTAGCAATGAAAAACTGAAATTTATAAACAATTCACCAAGTGCCCTATGAACACAAGAGATAAAGGTAATAGCAGAAATGAAGGATGCCTCCTGTCGGCGCAGCTTCACTGTGCCCGCAGGAGGCCCGCCGCCATGTTCCCAATCGCGGCAGTTGTGTGTGACGTTACGCAGCCGTCGTGATCATGCCCCCGCCACGCCTGCATTAGCGCCGGTATGCCCCCGTTTACAGGCCACGCCCCCGCAATGCTCCATCTCCGCCTAGGAAATGGAGCATTGCCGTTCCCCCCGCCCTCGCGAACACCTCTGCCTGATTGACAGGCAGAGGCATTCGCAATTTCTGTGAGTGCAGGCGCATGCGCACGACTGGTGCTCTGCATGCGCCTGTGGGGCAAAAGCAATAATTCCGATTGGCTCACGATTTGCGATCCAACCTAAATTAGCCCCATAGTCTGCAGCAATGTGTAAAGAGGTTATTGTCAACCTCATAAACATAGATAAATAAATAACTTAGTATAGGAATCAGTGCACTGATAAAACCTTGAAATGCCTCAATAAAGGCCCATGAAGTTAGGGAACCAAATGAATATTTATTCAAAATGAATACAAATATTATATTAGATATGAATCAAAATAAAAAGGAACATACATTATTCCACACAATCTAAGTAGTAATGTAAGTGACATTTGTTAATAAATCAACAATTAGAGATAGTGGGATTTGCATAGCAATTGTGTACAGTATGACTGAGAAGATCTAATAATATCAAGTGCTTAGATCTGGAAATCAGTTTAAAACAAAATGATGGGCTTATTCATATAAAGTAAGCCGTGAATGAACACAGTTATTGGAAGCAATATGTAGGATTTCTACTATACAGGTTGAGTATCCCATATCCAAATATTCCGAAATACGGAATATTCCGAAATACAGACTTTTTTGCATGAGAGTGAGATAGTGAAACCTTTGTTTTTTGATGGCTCAATGTACACAAACTTTGTTTAATACACACAGTTATTAAAAACATTGTATTAAACGACCTTCAGGCTGTGTGTATAAGGTGTATATGAAACATAAATGAATTGTGTGACTATAGATACACTTTGTTCAATGCACAAAGTTACAAAAAATATTGGCTAAAATTACCTTCCAGCTGTGTGTATAAGGTGTATATGTAACATAAATGCATTCTGTGCTTGGACTTAGGTCCCATCACCATGATATCTCAGTACGGTATGCAATTATTCCAAAATACGAAAAAATCCGATATCCAAAATACCTCTGGTCCCAAGCATTTTGGATAAGGGATACTCAACCTGTATTAAGAAGTATATAGCAATATATTCTTAGCAAAATATATACCGTTGCAAGCAACAGCCAGTTAAGGGCCCTCATTCCGAGTCGTTCGCTCGGTATTTTTCATCGCATCGCAGTGAAATTCCGCTTAGTGCGCATGCGCAATATTCGCACTGCGACTGCGCCAAGTATCTTTGCTATGAAGATAGTATTTTTACTCACGGCTTTTTCATCGCTCCGGCGATCGTAATGTGATTGACAGGAAATGGGTGTTACTGGGCGGAAACAGGCCGTTTTATGGGAGTGTGGCTGAAAACGCTACCGTTTCCGGAAAAGACGCAGGAGTGGCCGGAGAAACGGGGGAGTGGTTGGGCGAACGCTGGGTGTGTTTGTGACGTCAAACCAGGAACGACAAGCACTGAACTGATCGCACAGGCAGAGTAAGTCTGGAGCTACTCTAAAACTGCTAAGTAGTTTGTGAGCGCAATATTGCGAATACATCGGTCGCAATTTTAAGATGCTAAGATACACTCCCAGTAGGCGGCGGCTTAGCGTGTGTAACTCTGCTAAATTCGCCTTGCGACCGATCAACTCGGAATGAGGGCCAATATTAATAGTACCACGTGAATTTCAATTGTTGTAAAGTGCGTATAAACATAGTTATATATGGTACCATATTAAATGGACCTCAGTGATCACGGTCCTACTGTAGTTAGAGATGTGCGGTGGGCACTTTTCGTGTTTTGGATCTGGATCCCCGCTCGTGTTTTGGATCTGGATTGGTTTTGCCAAAAGCACCCTTTAGGGTTTTGGATCTGGATGAGTTTAAAAAACCCCCCACAAAGAACAGCTAAAATCACAGAATTTGGGGTAAATTTTGATCCTACGGTATTATTAACCTCAATAACATTCATTTCCACTCATTTCCAATCTATACTGAACACCTCACAAGTAACAATATTGTTTTTAGGTCAAAAGGTTGCACCAAGGTCGCTGGATGACTAAGCTAAGTGACCCAAGTGGGCGGCACAAACACTTGGCCCATCTAGGAGTGGCACTGCAGTGGCAGACAGGATGGCAGTTTTAAAAAGTATGCCCCAAAGAGCACATAATGCAAAGAAGAAAGAGAGGTGCAATGAGGTCGCTGGATGACTAAGCTAAGCGTCCAAATGGGCGGGGCAAACACCTGGCCCATCTATGAGTGGCACTGCAGTGGCAGACAGGATGGCAGTTTCAAAAACTAGACCTAAAACAGCACATAATGCAAAGAAAAAAAAGGTGCAAGATGGAATTGTCCTTGGGCCCTCCCACCCACCCTTATGTTGTATAAATAGGACATGCACACGTTAACAAACCAATCATTTCAGCGACAGGGTCTGCCACACGACTGTGGCTGAAATGATTGGTTTGTTTGGGCCCCCACAAACCAAGAGCAATTAATCTCCCCACCAAAAAAGGAGCAATTAATTTCTCCTTGCACAAACTGGCTCTACAGAGGCAAGATGTCATCCTCACCCTCCGTTTCCTAACACCTTTCTGTGTGTACATCCTCCTCCTCATAGAGTATTAATTCGTCACCACTGGAAACCACCATCACAGGTCCCTGTGTACTTTCTGGAGGCAATCATCTTCTCCAAATTGTCTGGAAGTAACCTCCTATGCCGATCGCTGACAAGGTTATCGGCTGCACTAAACACTCTTTTGTAGTACACACTGGAGGGGTGGGGGGCAAGTTAGGTAAAATAAAGCCAGTTTGTGCAAGGGCATCCAAATTGCCTCTTTTTCCTGCCAGTATACATACGGACTGTGTGACATGCCTACTTGGATGCTGTCATCCAAATAATCCTCCACCATTCTTTCAATGGTGACAAAATCATATGCAGTGACAGTAGACATGTCAGTAATGGTTGGCAGCTCCTTCATTCCGGACCAAATGTAAGCACTTGCTCCTGACTGCCCTGCATCACTGCCAGCGGGTGGGCTTGGAAATGTTATCCTTTCCCTCGCAGCCCCAGTGGCGGGAGAAAATGAAGGGGGAGCTGATGACGGGTCACGTTCCGCTTGAGTTGACAATTGTCTCACCAGCAGGTCTTTGAACCTCTACAGACTTGTGTCTGCCATAAAAAGAAATACAACATAGGCTTTAAACCTAGGATCGAGCACAGTGGGCAAAATGTAGTGCTCTGATTTCAACAGATTGACTACCCTTGAATCCTGGCAAAGCGAATGATGGGCTCCATTCACAAGTCCCACATACTTAGCTGAATCGCTCCGTCTTAGCTCCTCCTTCAATTTCTCCAGCTGCTTCTGCAAAAGGCAGATGAGGGGAATGACCTGACTCAAGCTGGCAGTGTCTGAACTGACTTCACGTGTGGCAAGTTTGAAGGGTTGTAGAACCATGAACAACACGGAAATCATTCTCCACTGCGCTTGAGTCAGGTGCATTCCCACTCCTTTGCCTATATCGTAGGTGGATGTATAGGCACGAATGGCCTTTTGCTGGTCTTCCATCCTCTGAAGCATATAGAGTGTTGAATTCCAACTCGTTACCACCTCTTGCTTCAGGTAATGGCAGGGCAGGTTCAGGAGTGTTTGCTGGCACTCCAGTCTTCGGCACATTCTGGCTGAATGCCGAAAGTGGCCCACAATTATTTGGGCCACTGACAGCATCTCCTGCATGCCCCTGTCATTTTTCAAAAAATTCTGCACCACCAAATTAATTGTATGTGCAAAACATGGGACATGCTGGAATTTTCCCAGATGTAATGCACGCACAATATTGGTGGCGTTGTCCGAAATCACAAATCCCCAGGATAGTCTAAGTGGGGTAAGCCATTGTGCGATTATGTCCCTCAGTTTCTGTAAGAGGTTGTCAGCAGTGTTCCTCTTACGGAAACCGGTGATACACAGCGTAGCCTGCCTAGGAACAAACTGGCAATTGTGATATGCTGCTACTGGTGGCGCTGCTGTTGTTGCTGCAGGAGGCAATACATCTACCCAGTGGGCTGTCACAGTCATGTAGTCCTTAGTTTACCCTGCTCCACTTGTCCACATGTCCGTGGTTAAGTGGACACTGGGTACAGCCGCATTTTTCAGGACACTGAGGACACTTTCTTACTGTCCCCGTACAGTCAGGGAATCGCTTTCCTAGCGAAGTGGAATCTAGATGGGATTTGGTACCGGGGACACACTACCTCCATCAATTGTCTAAAACCCACTGCACCAATGGCGGATACCGATGCTCATATAACATCAACATAGCTGTCAAGGCCTCAGTTATCCGCTTTGCAACATGATGACTGCTGTCATTTTAATCTTCCTCGCAAAGGACTGTTGGACAGTCAATTGCTTAGTTGAAGTAGTACAAGCGGTCTTCTGACTTCCCTGCTGGGATGACAATCGACTCCCAGCAGCAAAAACAGCAGCAGCAATAGGCGTACCACTCAAGGATCCTCCAGAGGAATCCCGGTTAGGAGAGGACTTGTCAGTCATGCCAGTGACATGGCCTGCAGAAATACTGATGTTCCTGACTGAGGAGGAAATTGACATTTATGGAGTTGGTGGTGAGGGTGCAGGAGCTTGGGTACAAGAGGAAGAAGGGATTTAGATGTCAGTGGACTGCTTAAGCTCTTACAGTGGCGGATTTAGCAGGGGGCTAAACACCCCGTCTACACATACCGGCGTCCGGATGGATGGCTGGGTCCCGCCGCAACGATCATCTGCGGCAGTCGCAGCCAGGCAGCACACACGGCCGTACAGTACTTTCGCCCCGGAAGTACTGTACATTTAGAGGACAGCTGCTGGGCCTGGATGCCGGCTCCATTGCACCATGCTCGGTCTCCTCTTCTGCGCTGTCAGTTACAGACAGAGAGAGAGTCGCCACACCACTAAGGACACGGACGAGCCAGCCTGCTGCTTGAGATGTCGAGGCGCAGAAGCAGCCATGTCCTCTTGGGCAGTAAGAGTCCACCGCAGGACCAGACAATATAGATGTATGTTGCGGAGCTTCGGGGATGTGGGCATCACTGCTGCTGCAGGCAGCTCCTGCCTGCCGTGGCTGGGGTTAAGACACTGATGGTGATGGTTGAACTCCAGGATCTCTGTGCTGGAGAAGAGCTCAGTGAGAGGCGTCCTATGCTGATCATCATCCACCTGGCTACTGTTCTACTCCTCCTAGTGCGGCCACCATATCCTCTATACACGATCTGGCAGCTGCTGGCCTCCGACCTGAGGGTGAGAGCACCAAGGGTGGCCACCACCGCCGCTGAGAGTAACTTGCAAGGCGCCGAGGGCCGGGGCAAGCAGTTTGTCACTCACTGTCTTCTACATGCCCGGCTCCCCTTTCTTGGCATTTTCCGCTCCTCCTCGGGCTCAGTGTCATCATGCTTCTGTGCAATGACAAGTACTGTCATGCGCAGTAGGCCTTTGAGGATGTCGTTCAGGGGCAGGCTCCATTTTCATGGCAGCGGAGGAGTGGGCACGGTGATTATACCATTCACAGGCGCAGAAAGCACACAATCGACTCCTTGTGCTCACGGATTGAATTTGTAGCTTTAAAAACAGTGCCCCACCACTGCCCTCAGTCCTTCTCTGCACCTCTGCCTCCTCTGTACCATGCCAACCACAGCCTCCGCACTGCAGACCACAGCATCCCGAGTCAGCCACGCCGCTGCTAAATAGGTACTCTTAGCCTGCTGCCTTTTACTTTCCCTAGTCCCTACTGTATGCCCTTTCTGTCCCTCTCTATCACTCTCCCTGTCCCTATTTCCCTGCTGTCACTTTCCCTGTCCCTCTGTCACTTTCCCTGTCCCTATGTCCCTGCTGTCACTTTCCCTTTCCGTCTGTCACTCTCCTTGTCCCTATATCCCTGCTGTGACTTTCCCTGTCCCTCTGTCACTCTCCCTGTCCCTATATCCCTGCTGTCACTTTCCCTGTCCCTCTGTCACTCTCCCTGTCCCTATGTCCCTGCTGTCACTCTCCCTGTCCCTATGTCCCTGCTGTCACTCTCCCTGTCCGTATGTCCCTGCTGCCACTCTTCCTGAATTTTGTCTTATTCCATGTGGCATAATGTGAATTTTGGCTCATTCCATGTGCTATAATGTGAATTTTGGCTCATTCCATGTGCTATAATGTGAATTTTGGCTCATACCGTGTGCTATAATGTGAGTTTCGGCTCATTCTGTGTGTTATAATGTGAATTTCGGCTCATTTCATGTGCTATAATGTGAATTTCAGCTGATACCGTGTGCTATAATGTGAATTTCGGCTCATTCTGAGTGCTATAATGTGAATTTCAGCTCATTCTGTGTGCTATAATGTGAATTTCAACTCATACAGTGTGCTATAATCTGAATTTTGGCTCATACTGTGTGGTATAATGTGAATTTAGGCTCATACCTTGTGCTATAATGTATACCATTGTTGTCCTATTACTTATGCCATCACAGGATCTATTAAAAGAAATTAGTATTTATATAAAGCATTTTTCCTGCTAAAATAAATTAATTTCACTTTTTTCTCTCTGAAATTGGACTAGTAGCCCAAATCTGGGCTGCATGATTGTGCATGTGTGATCTACGAATGTGCAGATGAATGCAGGAATGGCCAGTCTGTATCACCAGTGTGCATGGTTCTCTTCACTAACTGGCAACATTTAATTAGTAATGGCAACTATAGGAAATTTTAGAAGCGAATGGGAGGGGCATTTCTAAGTGGGAGGAGCTATAATTAGGGGAGGGGTCACAATTCTTCAACCGACCCCCCAAAAGTTAAGTCTAGATCCGCCACTGCGCTCTTACCCAAAGTTTCTGAACTTGACAATGACTTCTGATGAATGTGCTGCAGGTGACGTATAAGGGAGGATGTTCCTAGGTGGTAAACGTCCTTACCCCTACTTATTACGGATTGACAAAGGCAACACACGGCTTGACACCTGTTGTCCGGATTTGTGGAGAAATAATTCCACACCGAAGAGGTGTCTTTTTTGGTATTTTGCCCAGGCATAACAATGGGATTATTCATCCCACGGACAACAACTGTCAGCAACACCCATATCCTCATCCTGGTGTACTTCAACAGTAACATCTTCAATTTGAATATCAGAAACTGGACTGTGGGTGCTACTTCCAGCACTTGCAGAGGGCGTGCAAATGGTAGAAGGAGACAACTCTTCCCATCCAGTGTTGGGAAGGTCAGGCACCACAACCGCCGACACACTTGGACTCTCCTTGGGGATTTGTGATACCATCTTAGAATGCACAGTTCTTTGCTGTGCTTTTGCCAGGTTAACTCTTATTATTTTTGTAAGAGGGAGGATGAGGGCTTCCAACGTCATGTGAAACTGAACCACTAGTCATGAACACTGGCCAGGGCCTAAGCCGTTCCTTGCCACTCAGTGTCGTAAATGGCATATTGGCAAGTTTACGTTTCTCCTCGGACCATTTACATTTATTTTTTTGTGTCATTTTAATGAACTTTGGCTTTTTGGGTTTTATATGCCCTCTAATATGACATTGGGCATCGGCCTTGGCAGACGATGTTAATGGCATTTCATTGTCTATGTCATGACTAGTGGCAGCAGCTTCAGCACTAAGAGGAAGTGGTTCTTGACCTTTCCCTATTTTATACTCCAAATTTTTGTTCTCCATTATTTTTCTGGCGTTATAGAACACAATATTCGGAACAGGAGAGCGTAGCACTACACCACACAGGGCAAACCTTGTAAAAATTATTTGGATTAAATATTAATAACCCCTTTATTTGGAGTAAATAATATACAGCACAGGACAGCACCACTGGACTTATACGGCAGTAACAATGGACTTATATTGCAGTATCACTAGACTTATATGGCAGTATCACTAGACTTATACGCAGTACCACTGCACTTGACTTATATGGCAGTTTCACTGGACTTCTACGGCAGTATCACTGGACTTATACGGCAGTACCACTGGATTTATATGGCAGTATCACTGGACTTATACAGCAGTACCACTGGACTGGACTTATACGGCAGTACCAATGGACTTATATGGCAGAATCACTGGATTTATACGGCAGTACCACTAGACTTATACAGCAGTACCACTGGACTTATACGGCAGTATCACTGGACTTATATGGCAGTACCACTGGACTTACACGGCCGTATCACTGGACTTACACGGCAGTATCACCATACTTACATGGCAGTACCACTGGACTTGACTTATACGGAAGTACCACCAGACTTATACGGCAGTACCACTGTACTTGTACAGCAGTACCACTGGACTTATACAGCAGTACCACTGGACTTATACTGTATGTCAGTACCACTGGACTTATACAGCAGTATCACTGGACTTATACAGCAGTACCACTGGACTTATACGGCAGTACCACTGGACTGGACTTATACGGCAGTACCACTGAACTTATACAACAGTATCACTGGACCTATACGACAGTACTACTGGACTTATATGGCAGTACCACTGGACTTATACAGCAGTACTATTGGACTTATATGGCAGTATCACTGGACTTATAAGGAAGTACCACTGGACTGGACTTATACGGCAGTACCACTGGACTGGACTTATACGGCAGTACTACTGGACTTATACTGCAGTACCACTGGACTGGACTTATACGGCAGTACCACTGGACTTATATGGCTGCACCACTGAACTGGACTTGTACGGCAATACCATTGGAATTATACAGCAGTACCCCTGAACTTAAATGGCAGCACCACTGTACTTATGGCATCACATGGACACCACCACTGGACTGATGCATGACAATACAGCACCACTGCAATGGACTGGAATTATACAGCAGCACTGGACTTATGGCAGCAGAGGACACCACCACTGTGACTGTACTGATGCAGCACAAGACACCACCACTGGACTGATGCAACACAACACAGCACCACTGCACTGGACTTATACAGCAGCATTGGACATATGGCAGCAAAGGACACCACCACTGTGACTGGACTGATGCAGCACAAGACACCACCACTGGACTGATGCAGCACAACACAGCACTGGAATGACACATAAGACAGAGCAGGTCGCCACACCACTTTCTCGCACAGACAGACACTGAGGAGAGAGACACCTCCTCTCGCTACACTCTCCAGGACTGGAGTGAAAATGGCGGTGACACGCGGCTCCTTATATGGAGTCTAAAACCCGTGAGAATCCGACAGCGGGATGATGACATTTTCCCTCGTTCTGGTTTCCGAATATGGCTGGAAGTCCCAAGCAGGGCTCGGATCCGGGCTCGGGACGTGAAGTTCGGGGGGGTTCGGTTCTCAGAGAACCGAACCCGCTCATCTCTACATTGAAGTAACATTTATCATTTGCATACTATACATTTGCACGGAGCAGCTGATTGGTTGCCATGGGCAGCTTCTCTATACCATTCACTGCTTCATGAATAGACCCATCAGTACAGACCATCTTCCTGCTTCTTATAAAGGACAGCCCCTCGGGCTGACCCCTAAGCACACCACACCCATCATGAACTTCTTTGCCAATGGTTCCGTCAATATTTACAACAGTGAGGGGTTTCTCTCCTATATTTTGCTGCAACAGCCTCCCTGATACCTGGAGGGGTTGGGCTAGCCGTTTATAACTGATTCAGTTTGAATATAACTGAAATTCCCTTCAATCATTTCTGATGCATGTTGGAGTTAGGAATGAATGATCAAAACCTGGAGAGAGATAAAGTACCAACCAATCCGCTCCTAAATGCCATATTACAGGATGTGTTTGAAAAAAAACAGGAGCTGATTGGTACTTTCTTTCCAAGCTTTGATAAATCTCCCCCTTTATTTGCGCATCAAGGCATTTGTTCTGTATGCCTACTGGTCAGTTTAGTCTTGCAAATGTTCTAAATACTTTGGCTATTGGTTAGTCTAATACTGTACACATTTAAATAATATATTTATTAAATGCTGGACTGGCTTTTTTAATATTCTTATTGCGCTAATTGGCTACAAGTTAAACAACATTTCCATTGCTGTAACTGGCTACAGTTTGGTCTGGTCCTGTGAATGTACTAATGCCATAACTAGACATGTCTTTTGCTCTAGTCCTTTGAACATTCAAATGGTCTGTTTGGATCTAGGTGGATTTAATCCCAAACATTCTAATGCTTGCATTGGCAACTGTTTGGTCAAGTTCTGTGAACATTCCTTTCTTCTGATTGGCTACAACTTGTTCAAGCCCTGTGACCATTCTAATGCTCTGATTGGCTACAGGTTATTCTATCCGTTTAAACCATTTGATGATCTGGAGGCTGGTCTAGCCCTGTGACCAAACTAATTTGCACGTTGACTGCAGCCTCACACCTCAGTGCCTTAAAGCTAGAGCATATGAGTAGCTTTGTTAAGTTGAAAAACTGTTAATTCACAGTGACAAGTTAATTTTAAATCTATGTCTGCAGGCAAACTATACAAAATATCAATCGTAAGCTCCCATTAACATGACAAGCGTACAGATAACATCCTGGCATTGCAAGACCTAAAAAAAAAAGAGAGATTAGCTACTTGAAAACGTAAATCCCTTATGGAATATGTAGCATAGCCTTTTGGATGTGAGTAATAAAGAAAACAAAAAATGCCATGTTAACGAGAAGCATTTCAATTTGACCACAAGATAACAACTAACAGTAAAACTGTGCATTAAAATCATAAACATGAAATCATCATAAGTAAATCAACTTTGATCTATTTTAAGTATAATGAAATTCCTTGTTTCCTCGGGCCATATTTTAGCTATTACTCAGAGAAGCAAGCTTATTTAAGTGTGTTAAGCAAGGGATGTCAGATCACCTGTCAGTATATTTATCAAAACTGTAATTATTTTGTCCAGATTGTAATGTATCATTTCATGCCTCAGGTGACTTCACTGGATTAATAGCTTTGTTCTAATACATTGAAGCACTACGATAAAAAAAATTATATATATTTTTTTTCCACTGCTGGTCCATTGCCCCAAGGCTATACCACCAACAGCAGATGCCAATACCAGATTAAAAATACAAAAAAATTAAAACAACATTTCTGGATGTTAATATAAACACAGAAACATAGAATTTGATGGCAGATAAGAACCACTTGGACCATCTAGTCTGCCCCTTTTTTTACTATATTTTTTATCTTAAACCTTATTTAATCCTTATTTATTTGTAAGGATATCCTTATGTCTATCCCACACATTTTTAAATTGCTCTACTGTCTTAGCTTCTACCACCTCTGATCAGGGCTGCCAAGAGAAATCCTGGGCCCCAGTACATAAACTTCCCGGGTCCCCCCGGAGTGGGTGTGGCCACAGTATGTATATTTACAGTATCTATTTCTATATATAAGTAAATATATATATATATATATAAGTAAATATATATATATATATATATATATATATATAATATATATATATAATATATATATATATATATATATATATATATATTTATTAGTGATGAGCGGGTTCGGTTTCTCGGAAACCGAACCCCCCCGAACTTCACCTTTTTTACACGGGTCCGAGGCAGGTTAGAACCTTCCCGCCTTGCTCGGCTAACCCGAGCTCGCCCGAACGTCATCATCCCGCTGTCGGATTCTCGCGAGATTCGGATTCTATATAAGCAGCCGCGCGTCGCCGCCATTTTCACTCGTGCATTGGAGATGATAGGGAGAGGACGTGGCTGGCGTCCTCTCCGTTTATTGTAGAAGTTTATTGGTTTATTGCTTAATTGTGGGGAGGATTGGGGAGCAGCTGTTAGGAGGAGTACAGTGCAGAGTTTTGCTGATAAGTGACCACCAGTTTTTATCCGTTCTCTGCCTGAAAAAAATGCTCCATACCATATCTGTGCTCAGTGTGCTGCATAATATATCTGTGCTGAGTGCTCACACTGCTTAATTGTGGGGACTGGGGAGCAGCTATAGCAGAAGTACAGTGCAGAGTTTTGCTGACAGTGACCACCAGTATACGTTGTCTGCCTGAAAAACACTCCATATCTGTGCTCAGTGTGCTGCTTTATTGTGGGGACTGGGGACCACCAGTATAATTAATATTATATAGGAGGAGTACAGTGCAGAGTGCACTGCTGTTCCTACCTCTGTATCATCATCCATTAAGTATACTATCCATCTACATTCTATACCTGTGGTGCATTTTAGTTTTGCAGTTTGCTGACAGTATCTACCAGTATACTATATATAGCAGTACGGTAGGCCACTGCTGTACCTACCTCTGTGTTGTCACTCGTCATCCATTAAGTATACTATCCATCTACATTCTATACCTGTGGTGCATTTTAGTTTTGCAGTTTGCTGACAGTGTCCACCAGTATACTATATATAGCAGTACGGTAGGCCACTGCTGTACCTACCTCTGTGTCGTCACTCGTCATCCATTAAGTCTACTATCCATCTACATTCTATACCTGTGGTGCATTTTAGTTTTGCAGTTTGCTGACACAGTGTCCACCAGTATACTATATATAGAAGTACGGTAGGCCACTGCTGTACCTACCTCTGTGTCGTCACTCGTCATCCATTAAGTATACTATCCATCTACATTCTATACCTGTGGTGCATTTTAGTTTTGCAGTTTGCTGACAGTATCTACCAGTATACTATATATAGCAGTACGGTAGGCCACTGCTGTACCTACCTCTGTGTTGTCACTCGTCATCCATTAAGTATACTATCCATCTACATTCTATACCTGTGGTGCATTTTAGTTTTGCAGTTTGCTGACAGTGTCCTCCAGTATACTATATATAGCAGTACGGTAGGCCACTGCTGTACCTACCTCTGTGTCGTCACTCATCATCCATTAAGTATACTATCCATCTACATTCTATACCTGTGGTGCATTTTAGTTTTGCAGTTTGCTGACAGTGTCCACCAGTTTACTATATATAGCAGTACGGTAGGCCACTGCTGTACCTACCTCTGTGTCGTCATCCATTTAGTATACTATCCATCTACATTCTATACCTGTGGTGCATTTTAGTTTTGCAGTTTGCTGACAGTGTCCACCAGTATACTATATATAGCAGTACGGTAGGCCACTGCTGTACCTACCTCTGTGTCGTCATCCATTAAGTATACTATCCATCTACATTCTATACCTGTGGTGCTTTTTAGTTTTGCAGTTTGCTGACACAGTGTCCTCCAGTATACTATATATAGCAGTACGGTAGGCCACTGCTGTACCTACCTCTGTGTCGTCACTCGTCATTCATTAAGTATACTATCAATCTACATTCTATATCTGTGGTGCATTTTAGTTTTGCAGTTTGCTGACAGTGTCCACCAGTATACTATATATACTTATAGCAGTACGGTAGGCCACAGCTGTACCTACCTCTGTGTCGTCATCCATTAAGTATACTATCCATCTACATTCTTAACCTGTGGTGCATTTTAGTTTTGCAATTTGCTGACAGTGTCCACCAGTATACTATATATAGCAGTACGGTAGGACACTGCTGTACCTACCTGTGTCGTCACTCGTCATCCATTAAGTATACTATCCATCTACATTCTATACCTGTGGTGCATTTTAGTTTTGCAGTTTGCTGACAGTGTCCTCCAGTATACTATATATAGCAGTACGGTAGGCCACTGCTGTACCTACCTCTGTGTCGTCACTCATCATCCATTAAGTATACTATCCATCTACATTCTATACCTGTGGTGCATTTTAGTTTTGCAGTTTGCTGACAGTGTCCACCAGTATAATATATATAGCAGTACGGTAGGCCACTGCTGTACCTACCTCTGTGTCGTCACTCATCATCTATTAAGTATACTATCCATCTACATTCTATACCTGTGGTGCATTTTAGTTTTGCAGTTTGCTGACAGTGTCCACCAGTATACTATATATAGCAGTACGGTAGGCCACTGCTGTACCTACCTCTGTGTCGTCATCCATTAAGTATACTATCCATCTACATTCTTAACCTGTGGTGCATTTTAGTTTTGAAGTTTGCTGACAGTGTCCACCAGTATACTATATATAGCAGTACGGTAGGACACTGCTGTACCTACCTCTGTGTCATCATCCATTAAGTATACTATCCATCTACATTCTATACCTGTGGTGCTTTTTAGTTTTGCAGTTTGCTGACAGTGTCCTCCAGTATACTATATATAGCAGTACGGTAGGCCACTGCTGTACCTACCTCTGTGTCGTCACTCGTCATTCATTAAGTATACTATCAATCTACATTCTATACCTGTGGTGCTTTTTAGTTTTGCAGTTTGCTGACAGTGTCCTCCAGTATACTATATATAGCAGTACGGTAGGCCACTGCTGTACCTACCTCTGTGTCGTCACTCGTCATCCATTAAGTATACTATCCATCTACATTCTATACCTGTGGTGCATTTTAGTTTTGCGCAGTAAATATAGTAGTAGGCCATTGCTATTGATACTGGCATATAATTCCACACATTAAAAAATGGAGAACAAAAATGTGGAGGTTAAAGGGAAAGATCAAGATCCACTTCCACCTCGTGCTGAACCTGCTGCCACTAGTCATGGCCGAGACGATGAAATGCCATCAACGTCGTCTGCCAAGGCCGATGCCCAATGTCATAGTAGAGAGCATGTAAAATCCAAAACACAAATGTTCAGTATAATGACCCAAAAATCAAAATTAAAAGCGTCTGAGGAGAAGCGTAAACTTGCCAATATGCCATTTACGACACGGAGTGGCAAGGAACGGCTGAGGCCCTGGCCTATGTTCATGGCTAGTGGTTCAGCTTCACATGAGGATGGAAGCACTCATCCTCTCGCTAGAAAAAAGAAAAGACTTAAGCTGGCAAAAGCACAGTAAAGAACTGTGCGTTCTTCTAAATCACAAATCCCCAAGGAGAGTCCAATTGTGTCGGTTGCGATGCCTGACCTTCCCAACACTGGACGGGAAGAGCTTGCGCCTTCCACCATTTGCACGCCCCCTGCAAGTGCTGGAAGGAGCACCCGCAGTCCAGTTCCTGATAGTCAAATTGAAGATGTCACTGTTGAAGTACACCAGGATGAGGATATGGGTGTTGCTGGTGCTGGGGAGGAAATTGACAAGGAGGATTCTGATGGTGAGGTGGTTTGTTTAAGTCAGGCACCCGGGGAGACACCTGTTGTCCGTGGGAGGAATATGGCCATTGACATGCCTGGTCAAAATACAAAAAAAATCAGCACTTCGGTGTGGAATTATTTCAACACAAATGCGGACAACAGGTGTCAAGCTGTGTGTTGCCTTTGTCACGCTGTAATAAGTAGGGGTAAGGACGTTAACCACCTCGGAACATCCTCCCTTATACGTCACCTGCAGCGCATTCATCATAAGTCAGTGACAAGTTCAAAAACTTTGGGTGACAGCGGAAGCAGTCCACTGACCATTAAATCCCTTCCTCTTGTAACCAAGCTCCTGCAAACCACACCACCAACTCCCTCAGTGTCAATTTCCTCCTTACCCAGGAAAGCCAATAGTCCTGCAGGCCATGTCACTGTCAAGTCTGACGAGTCCTCTCCTGCCTGGGATTCCTCCGATGCATCCTTGAGTGTAATGCCTACTGCTGCTGGCGCTGCTGTTGTTGCTGCTGGGAGTCGATCGTCATCCAAGAGGGGAAGTCGGAAGACCACTTGTACTACTTCCAGTAAGCAATTGACTGTCCAACAGTCCTTTGCGAGGAAGATGAAATATCACAGCAGTCATCCTGCTGCAAAGCAGATAACTCAGGCCTTTGCAGCCTGGGCGGTGAGAAACGTGGTTCCGGTATCCATCGTTAATTCAGAGGCAACTATAGACTTGATTGAGGTACTGTGTCCCCGGTACCAAATACCATCTAGGTTCCATTTCTCTAGGCAGGCGATACCGAAAATGTACACAGACCTCAGAAAAAGACTCACCAGTGTCCTAAAAAATGCAGTTGTACCCAATGTCCACTTAACCATGGACATGTGGATAAGTGGAGCAGGGCAGACTCAGGACTATATGACTGTGACAGCCCACTGGGTAGATGTATTGCCTCCCGCAGCAAGAACAGCAGCGGCGGCACCAGTAGCAGCATCTCGCAAACGCCAACTCGTTCCTAGGCAGGCTACGCTTTGTATCACCGCTTTCCAGAATAGGCACACAGCTGACAACCTCTTACGGCAACTGAGGAAGATCATCGCAGAATGCCTTACCCCAATTGGACTCTCCTGGGGATTTGTGACATCGGACAACGCCAGCAATATTGTGCGTGCATTACATCTGGGCAAAATTGCAGCACGTCCCATGTTTTGCACATACATTGAATTTGGTGGTGCAGAATTATTTAAAAAACGACAGGGGCGTGCAAGAGATGCTGTCGGTGGCCCAAAGAATTGCGGGCCACTTTCGGCATTCAGGCACCGCATACAGAAGACTGGAGCACCACCAAACATTCCTGAACCTGCCCTGCCATCATCTGAAGCAAGAGGTGGTAACGAGGTGGAATTCAACCCTCTATATGCTTCAGAGGATGGAGGAGCAGCAATAGGTCATTCAAGCCTATACATCTGCCCACGAAACAGGCAAAGGAGGGGGAATGCACCTGACTCAAGCGCAGTGGAGAATGATTTCAACGTTGTGCAAGGTTCTGCAACCCTTTGAACTTGCCACACGTGAAGTCAGTTCAGACACTGCCAGCCTGAGTCAGGTCATTCCCCTCATCAGGCTTTTGCAGAAGAAGCTGGAGACATTGAAGGAGGAGCTAAAACAGAGCGATTCCGCTAGGCATGTGGGACTTGTGGATGGAGCCCTTAATTCGCTTAACCAGGATTCACGGGTGGTCAATCTGTTGAATCAGAGCACTACATTTTGGCCACCGTGCTCGATCCTAGATTTAAAACCTACGTTGTATCTCTCTTTCCGGCAGACACAAGTCTGCAGAGGTTCAAAGACCTGCTGGTGAGAAAATTGTCAAGTCAAGCGGAACGTGACCCGTCAACATCTCCTCCTTCACATTCTCCCGCAACTGGGGGTGCGAGGAAAAGGCTAAGAATTCCTAGCCCACCTGCTGGCGGTGATGCAGGGCAGTCTGGAGCAAGTGCTGATATCTGGTCCGGACTGAAGGACCTGCCAATGATTACTGACATGTCGTCTACTGTCACTGCATATGGTTCTCTCACCATGGAAAGAATGGTGGAGGATTATATGAGTGACCGCATCCAAGTAGGCACGGCAGACAGTCCGTACGTATACTGGCAGGAAAAAGAGGCAATTTGGAGGCCCTTGCACAAACTGGCTTTATTCTACCTAAGTTGCCCTCCCTCCAGTGTGTACTCCGAAAGAGTGTTTAGTGCAGCCGCTCACCTTGTCAGCAATCGGCGTACGAGGTTACTTCCAGAAAATGTGGAGAAGATGATGTTCATCAAAATGAATTATAATCCGTTCCTCCGTGGAGACATTCACCAGCAGCAATTGCCTCCAGAAAGTACACGGGGACCTGAAATGGTGGATTCCAGTGGGGACGAATTAATAATCTGTGAGGAGGGGGATGTACACAGTGAAAGGGGTGAGGAATCTGAGGATGATGATGAGGTGGACATCTTGCATCTGTAGAGCCAGTTTGTGCAAGGAGAGATTGATTGCTTCATTTTTGGTGGGGGCACAAACCAACCAGTCATTTCAGTCAGTCGTGTGGCAGATCCTGTCGCTGAAATGATGGGTTCGTTAAAGTGTGCATGTCCTGTTTATACAACATAAGGGTGGGTGGGAGGAGGGCCCAAGGACAATTCCATCTTGCACCTCTTTTTTCTTTCATTTTTCTTTGCATCATGTGCTGTTTGGGGACAATTTTTTGGAAGTGCCATCCTGTCTTGATTGACACTGCAGTGCCACTCCTAGATGGGCTAGGTGTTTGTCGGCCACTTGTGTCGCTTAGCTTAGTCACACAGCCACCTTGGTGCGCCTCTTTTTTTTCTTTGCATCATGTGCTGTTTGGGGACAATTTTTTGGAAGTGCCATCCTGCCTGACACTGCAGTGCCACTCCTAGATGGGCCAGGTGTTTGTGTCGGCCACTTGTGTCGCTGAGCTTAGTCACACAGCTATCTTGGTGCACCTCTTTTTTTCTTTGCATCATGTGCTGTTTGGGGACAATTTTTTAAATCGGCCATCCTGTCTGACACTGCAGTGCCACTCCTAGATGGGCCAGGTGTTTGTGTCGGCCACTTGGGTCGCTTAGCTTTAGTCATCCAGCGACCTTGGTGCAAATTGTAGGACTAAAAATAATATTGTGAGGTGTTCAGAATAGACTGGAAATGAGTGGAAATTATGGTAATTGAGGTTAATAATACTATGGGATCAAAATGACCCCTGAATTCTATGATTTAAGCTGTTTTTTAGGGGTTTTTGAAAAAAAACACCCGAATCCAAAACACACCCGAATCCGACAAAAAAATTTCGGTGAGGTTTTGCCAAAACGCGTCCGAATCCAAAACACGGCCGCGGAACCGAATCCAAAACCAAAACACAAAACCCGAAAAATGTCCGGTGCACATCACTAATATATATAGAAATATATATAGATTATATATTTATATTGAAATATATAAGGATCCCTATATATATATATATATATATATATATATATATATATATATATATATATATATATATATATATATATATATATATATATATATATATATATATATATTGCTAACACTAATGGGAATGTATGGATGCACGTATTATCGAATTCTTATATAGAATTTATAAGACACAGTGCCGTGTCTGTCACTTAGTCACAATTCTAAGCACACAGTGTTGTAGCCTAACAAACTAGCTACTAACGAGGTGACAGCCCTGCTGCTGATTCTTACAACTTAGCTGAGCTGTGCCACTTCTTAAACCCAAAGGCCACGCCCAGCCAGCTTGCCCCTTCCAGTCCATACCCACTTCCTGGAGCTTGTTGATTCTGAAGATGCCATCCAGAGCCGGCAGCAGAGATTGACTCACGAGATGATATCATCTCGCGAGATCCTAGCAGTGGTGCGGCAGGTGGAAGTGGCTGTGAGGGACGACTGTGACAAGGAACAAACAGCCAGGTGATGCACGCATACATCCCCCCTTCTGGCAGCCAGACCAGCTGCTCGCATGCCTGCACACTGATTTATAATACAGAAAAAATGTATCCCACCCAAAAAATGGCTACTGGTGTGCTCTGGCCTGGGCCCCCTGGGATGCCTGGGCCCGGGTAATCTGTACCCCCTTCCCCCCTCTCTCGACACCACTGCCTCTGATGGGAGGCTATTCTACTTGTCCACTACCCTTTCTGTGAAGTCATTTTCCTCAAATTTCCCCTTAACACATCCCCCCTCTCGTCTCAGTGCATGTCCTTGTGTCCTATGGCTTCTCTTCATTTGGAGAATATTTCCCTCCTGGACTTTGTTAAAACCCTTGATATATTTGAAAGTTTCTATACATATTGAGATATTTTAGTCTTTCTGTGTATGTTTTGTTATGTAGGCCATGCACCATTTTAGTTGCCCTTCTTTGTACAGTCTCTAATGTATTAATATAATTTTGAAGATATGGCCTCCAGAATTGAACACAGTATTCGAGATGAGGCCGTACCAATGAATTATACAGTGGCATTATTACTTCTTTCTTTCTGCTGCTGATTACTCTCTCCATGCAGCCAAGAATCTGACTAGCCTTCCTCACTGCTTTGTATATGTACATATATGTGTGCGATGTGACCCAAGGGAAGATATAATTATGACCATAAGTGAAATTATATAAATAACAAGAAATGTATTAAAACAGTGATAAGTGGTACCACTCAAAACTAGAGATGTGCGGCAGGCACTTTTCGTGTTTTGTGTTTTGGTTTTCGTTCTGGTTCCATGCTCGTGTTTTGGATCTGGATTGGTTTTGCCAAAACCACCCTTTCATGTTTGGGTTTTGGTTTTGGATCTGGATGGTTTTTGAAAAAACCATAAAAACAGCTAAAATCACAGAATTTGGGGGTAATTTTGATCCTATGGTATTATTAACCTCAATAATATTCATTTCCACTCATTTCCAGTCTATTCTGAACACCTCACAATATTGTTTTTAGGCCAAAAGGTTGCACCGAGGTGGCTCTATGACTAAGCTAAGAGACAAAAGTGTGCGGTACAAACACCTGGCCCATCTAGGAGTGGCACTGCAGTGGCAGACAGGATGGCTCCTAAAAAAAGTAGGCACCAAACAGCACATCATGCAAAGAAGCAAAAGAGGTGCAATGAGGTAGCTGTATGATTAAGCTAAGCGATACAAGTGTGCGGCACAAACAACATGGGACATGCTGAAATTTGCCCAGATGTACCTGTAATACACACACAATATTGATGGCACATGAGAGCTGCAAAGCCTGTAAAATTAATTTGGATAATAATATCCCTTTTATTTGGAGCTATTATAAATAATATGCAGCACAGGCGAACATACTCCTACATCACGCAGACCAAACCCTGTAAAAATAATTTGGATAATAATATAAGTAATGCTTATAACCCTTTTATTTGGAGTAAATAATAAACAGCACAGGACAGCACCACTGGATTTATGGTAGCACAAGACATCACCACTGGACTGATGCAGAACAAGACAGCACCACTGGACTGGACTTATACGGCAGTACCCCTGGACTTATACGGCAGTACCCCTAGAGTTGTACGGCAGTGTCAGACAGGATGGCACTTTAAAAAACTAGTCCCCAAACAGCATATAATGCAAAGAAGAAAAAGAGGTGCAAGATGGAATTGTCCTTGGGCCCTCGCACCCACCCTTATGTTGTATAAACAGGACATGCACACTTTAACAAACCAATCATTTCAGCGACAGGGTCTGCCACACGACTGTGGCTGAAATGATTGGTTTGTTTGGGGTCCCACAAAAAAGAATCAATTAATTCCCCTACCAAAAAAGAAGCAATCAATCTCTCCTTGCACAAACTGGCTCTACAGAGGCAAGATGTCGACCTCATCCACATCCCCCGAATCCTCACCCTATTCAGTGTGTACATTCTCCTCCTCACAGAGTATTAATTCGTCCCCACTGGAATCCACCATCACAGGTTCATGTGTACTTTCTGGAGGCAATTGCTGGTCAAGGTCTTCCTGGAGGAATTTATAATTAATTTTGATGAACATCATCTTCTCCACAATTTGTGGAAGTAATCTCCTACGCCGATTGCTGACAAGGTTACCGGCTGCACTAAACACTCTTTGGGAGTACACACTGGAGGGGGGGGCAACTTAGGTAAAATAAAGCCAGTTTGTGCAAGGGCATTCAAATTGAATCTTTTTCCTGCCAGTATACATACGGACTGTCTGACATGCCTACTTGGATGCTGTCACTCATATAATCTTCCACCATTCTTTCAATGGTGACAGAATCATATGCTGTGACAGTAGACATGTCAGTTATCATTGGCAGGTCCTTCAGTCCGGACCAGATGTCAGTACTCACTCCTGAATGCCCTGCATCACCGCCAGCGGGTGGGCTAGGAAATCTTATCCATTTCCTCGCAGCCCCAGTTGGGGAGTAAATGAAGGAGGAGCTGTTGACGGGTCACGTTCCGCTTGAGTTGACAATTTTCTTACCAGCAGGTCTTTGAACCTCTACAGACTTGTGTCTGCTAAAAGAGAAATACAACGTAGACTTTAAACCTAGGATCGAGCACAGTGGCCAAAATGTAGTGCTTTGATTTCAACAGATTGACCACCCTTGAATCCTGGTAAAGCGAATAAAGAGCTCCATCCACAAGTCCCACATACTTAGCGGAATCGCTCCGTATTAGCTCCTCCTTAAATTTCTACAGCTGCTACAGCAAAAGCCTGATGAGGGGAATGACCTGACTCAAGCTGGCAGTTTCTGAACTGACTTCACGTGTGGCAAGTTTGAAGGGTTTGAGAACCTTACACAAGACGGAAATCATTCTCCACTGCGCTTGAGTCAGGTGCATTCACCCTCCTTTGCCTATATCGTAGGTGGATGTACAGGATTGAATGGACTTTTGCTGCTCCTCCATCCTCTGAAGCATATAGAGTGTTGAATTCCACCTTGTTACCACCTCTTACTTCAGGCGATGGCAGGGAAGGTTCAGGAGTGTTTGCTGGCGCTACAGTCTTCGGCACGCAGTGGCTGAATTTTGAAAGTGGCCCACAATTCTTTGGGCCATTGACAGCATCTCCTGCACTCCCCTGTCATTTTTAAAAAAAATTCTGCACCACCAAATTAATTGTATGTGCAAACCATGGGACACACTGGAATTTGCCCAGATGTAATGCACGCATAATGGCCCTCATTCCGAGTTGTTCGCTCGGTATTTTTCATCGCATCGCAGTGAAAATCCGCTTAGTACGCATGCGCAATGTTCACACTGCGACTGCGCCAAGTAACTTTACTATGAAGAAAGTTATTTTTACTCACGGCTTTTTCTTCGCTCCGGCGATCGTAATGTGATTGACAGGAAATGGGTGTTACTGGGCGGAAACACGGCGTTTCAGGGGCGTGTGGCTGAAAACGCTACCGTTTCCGGAAAAAACGCAGGAGTGGCCGGAGAAACGGTGGGAGTGCCTGGGCGAACGCTGGGTGTGTTTGTGACGTCAACCAGGAACGACAAGCACTGAAATGATCGCACAGGCAGAGTAAGTCTGGAGCTACTCTGAAACTGCTAAGTAGTTAGTAATCGCAATATTGCGAATACATCGGTCGCAATTTTAAGAAGCTAAGATTCACTCCCAGTAGGCATAGGCTTAGCGTGTGTAACTCTGCTAAATTCGCCTTGCGACCGATCAACTCGGAATGAGGGCCAATATTGGTGACGTTGTCCAATGTCACAAATCCCCAGGAGAGTCTAAGTGGGGTAAGCCACAGTTCGATGATGTCCCTCAGTTTCCATAAGAGGTTCTCAACCTTGTGCCTCTTACGGAGAGCGGTGATACATAGCGTAGCCTGCCTAGGAACGAGTTGGCGTTTGCGAGATGCTGATACTGGTGCCGCTGCTGTTGTTGCTGCGGGAGGCAATACATGTACCTAGTGGGCTGTCAGTCATATAGTCCTTAGTCTGCCCTGTTCCACTTGTCCACATGTCCGTGGTTAAGTGGACATTAGGTACTACTGCATTTTTTGTGACACTGAGGACACTTTTTCTGACGTCTCTGTACATTCTCGGTATCGCCTGCCTAGTGAAGTGGAATGTAGATGGGATTTGTTACTGGGGACACACTACCTTCATCAATTCTCTAATTTCCACTGAACTAATGGCGGATACCGGACACACGTCTAACACCAACATAGCTGTCAAGGCCTCAGTTATCTGCTTTGCAACAGGATGGCTGCTGTCATATTTCATCTTCCTCGCAAAGGACTGTTGGACAGTCAATTGCTTAGTTGAAGTAGTAAAAGTGGTCTTCTGACTTCTGGGATGACGATCGACTCCCAGAAGCAACAACAGAAGCAACAACAGAAGTGGCAGTAGTAGGCGTACTGCTCAAGGATCCTCTGGCGGAATCCCGGTTAGGAGAGGACTCCTCAGTCTTGCCAGTGACATGGCCTGCAGGACTACTGATGTTCCTGACTGAGGAGGAAGTTGACATCAAGGGAGTTGGTGGTGTGGCTTGCAGGAGCTTCAGTACAAGAAGAAGAAGGGATTTAGGTGTTAGTGGACTGCTTATGCTCTTACCCAAACTTTCTGAACTTGACAATGACTTCAGATGAATGCACAGCAGGTGACGTATAAGGGAGGATGTTCCTAGGTGGTTAATGTCCTTACCCCTACTTATTATGGATTGACAAAGGTAACACACGGCTTGACACCTGTTGTCCAGATTTGTGGAGAAATAATTCCACACCGAAGAGGTGGCTTTTTTGGTATTTTGCCCAGGCATCACAATGGGCTTATTCATCCCACGGACAACAACTGTCTCCCCTGGTGCCATATTTAAACAAACCACATCACCCTCAGAATCCTTATCGTCAACTTCCTCCTCAGCACCAGCAACACCCATATCCTCGTCCTGGTGTACTTCAACAGTGACATCTTCAACTTGAATATCAGAAACTGGACTGTGGGTGCTCCTTCCGGCACTTGCAGAGGGTGTGCAAATAGTGAAAGGAGACACCTGTTCCCATCCAGTGTTGGGAAGGTCATGCATCGCAACCCCCGGAACACTTGGACTCTCCTTGGGGATTTGTGATACCATCTTAGAATCCACAGTTCTTTGCTGTGCTTTGCCAGCTTAACTCTCATCACTTTTCTAGAGGGAGCATGAGGGCTTCCATCGTCATGTGAAGCTGAAACACTAGTCATGAACATAGGCCGGGGCCTTAGCCGTTCCTTGCCACTCTGTGTCGTAAATGGCATATTGGCAAGTTTATGTTTCTCCTCAGACCACTTAAATTAATTTTTGGGGGTCTTTTTACTGAACTTTGGCTTTTTGGATTTTACATGCCCTCTACTATCACATTGGGCATTGGCCTTGGCAGACGACGTTGATGGCATTTCATCACCTATGTCATGACTAGTGGCAGCAGCTTCAGCACTAGGAGGAAGTGATTCTAGATCTTTCCCTATTTTATCCTCCAAATTGCTGTTCTCCATTATTTTTCTGGAGTTTCATAACACAATATGCAGCACAGGAGAGCGTACCCCTACACCACACAGGGGAACCCTGTAAAAATTATTTGGATTAAATATTAATAACCTATTATTTGGAGTAAATAATATACAGCACAGGAAAGTACCACTGTACTGGATTTATATGGCAGTATCACTTCACTTATACGCCAGTACCACTGGACTTATACGGCAGTACCACTGGACTTATAAAGCAGTGCTACTGGAGTTATATGGCAGTATCACTGGAATTATATAGCAGTATCACTGGAATTATAGGGCAGTATCAATGGACTTATACGGCAGTACCACTGGACTTATATCTCAGTATCACTGGAATTATACGGCAGTACCACTGGGCATATATGGCAGTACCACTGGACTGGATTTATACGGCAGTACCACTGAACTTATACGCCAGTACCACTGGATTTATATGGCAGTATCACTGGATTTACATGGCAGTATCACTGGAATTATATGGCAGTATCATAGGAATTATACAGCAGTACCACTGAATTTATTCGTCAGTATCACAGGAATTATACTGCAGTACCACTGGACATATATGGTAGTACCACTGGATTTATACATCAGTACTACTGGATATATACGGCAGTATCACTGGAATTATATGGCAATACCACTGGACATATACAGCAGTATCACTGGACTGGATTTATAAGGCAGTAGCATTGTACATATACGCAGTACCACTGGACATATATGGCAGTATCGCTGGACATATACCGCAGTATCACTGGACTGGATTTATACACCAGTACCACTGGATTAATATGGCAGTACAATTGGACATATACGGCAGTATCACTGGAATTATATGGCAGTACCACTGGACATATACGGCAGTATCACTGGATTTATACGGCAGTACCACTGGACATATACATCAGTACCACTGGACATATATGGCAGTATTACTGGACTGGATTATTTGCCAGTGCCACTGGGTATATACGGCAGTACCACTGTACATATACGGCAGTATCACTGGAATTATATGGCAGTATTACTGAATTTATACGGCAGTACCATTGGACATATTCGGCAGTATCACTGGAAACATACTTCAGTATCACTGTACTGGATTTATACGCCATTACTACTGGATTTATATGGAAGTAACACTGGACTTATACAGCAGTGTCACTGGTATTTATATGGCAGTATCACTGGACATATACGGCAGTATCACTGGACTTATACGCAGTATCATTGGACTGGATTTATAAGCCAGTACCACTGGATTTATACGGCAGTACCACTGGACATATACCGCAGTATCACTGGAATTATATGGCAGTACCACTGGACATATATGGCAGTATCACTGGACTGGATTTATATGACAGTACCAGTGGACATATACGGCAGTATCACTGGATTTATTCGGCAGTACCATTGGATTGATATGGCAGTACCACTGGACATATACGGCAGTATCACTGGAATTATATGGCAGTACCACTGGACATATACGGCAGTATCACTGGAATTATATGGCAGTACCACTGGACATATACGGCAGTATCACTGGATTTATATGGCAGTACCACTGGACATATATGGCGTTTATCACTGGACTGTATTTAAATGCCAGTACCACTGGATTTATACGAAATTACCACTAGAATTATATGGCAGTATCACTGGACTTATATGGCTGTGTCACTGGATTTATATGACAGCACCACTGGACATAAACAGCATTATCACTGGACATATTTGGCAGTATTACTGGACAGGATTTATACGCCAGTACCACTGGCTTTATATGGCAGTACCACTGGACATATACGGCAGTATCACTGGAATTATACGGCCGTACCACTGGACATATATGGCAGTATCACTTGACTTATACGGCAGTATCACTGGACTGGATTTATATGCCAGTACCACTTGTTTTTTATGGCAGTACCACTGGACATTTACAGCAGTATCACTGGAATTATATGGCAGTACCACTGAACATATACAGCAGTATCACTGGAATTATACAGCGGTACACTGGAATTATAGGGCAGTATCACTGGACTTATACGGCAGTACCACTGGACTTATACGGCAGTACCACTGGACTTTTACGTCAGTATCACTGTACTGGATTTATACATCAGTATCACTGGAGTTATACGGCATAATCACTGGACTGGATTTATACACCAGTACCACTGGATTTATAAGGCACTACCACTGGACATATATACGGAAGTATTACAGGATTTATATGGCAGTACCACTGGACATATACGGCAGTATCACTGGATTTATACGGCAGTATATCTGGACTGGATTTTTACGCCAGACCCACTGGATTTATACGGCAGTACTACTGGATATATTCGGCAGTATCACTGGAATTACATGGCAGTACCACTGGACATACTGTATACGGCAGTATCACTGGACTGGATTTAGGCGGCAGCACCAATGGACATATATGGCAGTACCACTTGACAAATACGGCAGTATCACTGGAATTATATGGCAGTACCACTGTACATATATGGCAGTATCACTGGATTTATACGGAAGTACAACTGAACATATACGGCATTATCACTGGACATATATGGCAGTATCACTGGACTGGATTTATACGCCAGTACCACAGGATTTTTAAGGCATTACCACTGGACATATATAGCAGTGTCACTGGAATTATATGGCAGTACGACTGGACATATACGGCAGTATCACTGGACTTATACGGCAGTATCACTGGACTTATACGGCAGTATCACTGGACTGGATTTATATGTCAGTACCACTGGACTTATACGGCAGTATCACTGGACTAGATTTATTTGGCAGTACCACTGGACATATACTTCAGTACCACTGGACATATACAACAGTATCACTGGACATATACGGCATTAACACTGGACTGGATTTATATGCCAGTACCACTGGATTTATATGCCAGTACCACTGGATTTATACGGCAGTACCACTGGAATTATATGGCAGTACCACTGAATATATACGGCATTAACACTGGACTGGATTTATATGCCAGTACCACTGGATTTATAAGGCAGTACCACTGGAATTATATGGCAGTACCACTGAATATATACGGCAGTATCACTGGACATATACGGCAGTATCACTGGATAGGATTTATACGGCAGTACCACTGTATTTATATGGCAGTACCACTAGAATTATATGGCAGTACCACTGGATATATACATCAGTATCACTGGATTTATTCAGCACTACCACTGGATATATACGGCAGAATCACTGGACTGGATTTATACGCCAGTATCCCTGGAATTATTTTGCAGTACCACTGGATATATACAACAGTATCATTTGATTTATATGGCCGTACCACTCGACATATACGGCAGTATCACTGGACTTATACAACAGAATCACTGGACTGGATTTATACGCCAGTACATCAGTATTTATACGGAAGTACCACTGGACATATACCGCAGTATCACTGGAAATATATGTCAGTTCCACTGGACATATACGGCAGTATCGCTGGAATTATACGGCAGTATCACTGGAATTATAGGGCTGACCACTGTACTTATACAGCAATACCACTGGATTTATATGTAAGTATCACTGGAATGGATTTATATGGCAGTATCACTGAATTTATATGGCAGTACCACTGGACTTATACGGCAGTACCACTGGGCTGGATTTATACTGCAGTACCACTGGAATTATACAGCAGTATGACTGGACTTATAAGGCAGTATTACTCGAATTATAAGGCAGTATCACTAGAATTATACAGCAGTACCACTGGACTTATATGGCAGTATCACTGGAATTATACAGCAGTATTACTGGATATATACGGTAGTACCACCGGACTTATACAGCAGCACAGGGACACCACCACTGGACTGATGCAGGATAACATAGCACCACTGCAATGTGCTGGACTTATACAGCAGCACTGGACATATGGCAGCAGAGGACACCACCACTATGACTGGACTGATGCAGCACAAGACACCACCACTGGACTGATGCAGCACAACACAGCACCACTAACTAGACTTATACAGCAGCACTGGACATATGGCTGCAGAGGACACCACCACTGTGACTGGACTGATGCAGCACAAGACACCACCACTGGACTGATGCAGCACAACACAGCACCACTGGACTAGACTTATACAGCAGCACAGGATATATGGCAGCAGTAACACCACCACTGTGACTGGACTGAATCAGAACAAGACACTACCACTGTACTGATGCAGGACAACACAGCACCACTGCACTGGACTTATACACCTACACTGGACATATGGCAGCAGAGGACACCACCACTGTGACTGGACTGATGCAGCATAAGACACTATACTGGACTGAGCAGCACAAGACAGCACTGGAATCGCCACCCCACTTTCCCTCCCGCACAGACAGTAAGGATGGAGACACGTCCTCATACTACACTCTCTAATGCCGGAGTGAAAATGGCGGCGACACGCGGCTCCTTATATGGAATACAAAACCTGCGAGAATCCGACAGAGGGATGACAACTTTTTGCCTCGTTCTGGTTCCCGTGTCAGGTGGGAAAACCCGAGCCGGGCTCGGGTAGTGAAGTTTGGGGGTGTTCGGTTCTCAGAGAACTGAACCCGCTCATCTCTAATCCTAGTTGGCAGATAATATTAAAGGAACATTTACCAGGTTGTCAACTGAATGGTGGGTGTCCCAGTTAAGGATTTGTACATGGTCTAAGTTTACCTACGAGCTGAGTTCTGGGGGTACTTTCAGGTTTTCAGTGTGCGCAGTGTGATGTTGCTTGCTGTGCCAAATGCAGCCAGTGCACTCAAATACTCTTCTTCAGCTAGTGTAGATCAGAGTTCCGTATCCCCTGTAGCGGCAATGGCAGCAGGAGAAATTCACAGATCACTGGCTTCTATAAGATACCAGTACTGCTGAATGCACAATCCAGGACACGTTGGGAGCTCACACAGATCAGAGTTCCATGGTATGTGCTGTGGCTTGTAATTCAATTGCCCTCAGGGGCAAATAGAGGATTTGCAGGGGGGGAGGTTGTTTCTATATAATATATATATATATATATATATATATATATATATATATATATATATATATATATATATATATATATATATATATATATATAATATATATATATTATACTTCTTAGAGGTGAGCGGGCCCGGATCTCAGAGACCCGAGGCCACCCGAATTTACCCAATCTGAGCAATCCGGATTCTCTGCTCTGATTGCAATTCTGCACTTCAAAACAAGGTAAAATGTCATCATCCATCGTTAGTTTCTTGCAAGCTTTGGATTCTATATCTCTTTGCGGTGGTGATTCATGTGCTATTTCTCACTGTTCACACTGCTGTGCAGAATATGAGGGAGAAACTGACATTGTGCCTGTTTCAATAGTGGACCATAGTTGACATACAAGCTAGCCTTGCATACATGAGGGAAACTACAGGTTTCAATAAGCTATGTGTGGAGCTGCAGGTAGATGAGTACTAGCTGGGACATGCTCCAAGTCTGACGCTGACTATTGAGTGCAAGCTGAGTACAGAGACAGAATTCCCAAGTGGTGGGACAGAGAGTCCAGATGCCCTGTTGTACCTGCAGAAATCCATGTACAATCTCAGCAGTATAACATTAAATCTATGTACAGTATTGCAACCTGGACTACATGGGTCTAACTTAGAGGCAGATGTATTAACCTGGAGAAGGCATAAGGAAGTGATGGACCAGTGATATGTGCAAGGAGATAAAGGCACCAGCCAATCAGATCCTAACTGTTAATTTACATATTGGAGCTGATTGGCTGGTGCCTTTATCACCTTGCACATATCACTGGTTTAGCACTTCATTATGCCTTCTCCAGGTTAATACATCTGCCTCTTAGGGGTACATTTACTAAGCAGTGATAAGAGCGGAGCAGTGAGCCAGTGGAGAAGTTGCCCATGGCAACCAATCAGCACTGAAGTAACATCTATAATTTGCATACTATAAAATGATACAGAGTTGCTGATTGGTTGATGGGGAAATATCTCCACTGGCTCACTTCTCTGCTCTTATCACTGCTTAGTAAATGTACCCCTTAATGCCTAAATATTCTCACTGCCTTAGTGCCTCGTGTGTTAAGTTTATCTGTTTGCACTTATTTTTAAATTGGCTCAAAACAGCATACATTAGCCAATGGAATTCTGCAAATTATGCTTACTTTAAAAATACTTAATAAATTTTTTTACAAAAAAGCTTGTACCGCTTCTGTGTATTGACCCCCCCTGTGTTTGTTTGCATACATATAAGCGCTGTGATGCCCTGCAGTGTGAGCTGTCTTTGCGAAAAAAAAGCAGTAAACTTCTTTGTACCTCTTCTGTGTATTGTACACCCAATACGTTTGTTCACATACATGTAAGCACTGTGATACCCTGCAGTGTGTGCAGTCATTTGCAAAAAAAGTACTAAAAATATATATATTGGTGGTCATTCCGAGTTGTTCGCTCGCTGCCGATTTTCGCAATGCAGCGATCAAGTGAAAAAACATCAAAAATGTGCATGCGCATGGTACGCAGCGCGTATGCGCTAAGTACTTTCACACAAAACTGTAGATGTACACAGAGGCGTCATGAGGGGGGTGCGGCCCGCACCCAGGTGTCACCCTTCAATGGGGTGACACCAAAAAGAGCTGCACACCCGCACACCCATCCACAGATACGTCTGCGGCTGCACCCACACTTATTCCTCCCCAGCACCGCACCCCCGCCGACTTCATCACCGGACAGCGGTGATATACACACCGGCCCGCCTGTACACCGCCGCGGCGCCACGGTGACCGGGTCCGTACTACTATCACCATGGTGATGAGCTATAAACTGTTGCCGGGTGCTGTACGTCACGAGTGACGTCATACGCACGCCTGCACCGCATGCCTTGCTGGGAGGGAGAATGGGAGGAGACTTTGCTGGGCAGGGAGGACGGCCGTTACCAGAGGGAGCTGTACTGCAGGGACTAAAGTGCGCACCTCATTGCCTTCTTCTCTGGCTGGCTGTGAGCTGTTTCAGCTGAGAGAGGGTGTGTATGTTTGATTCAATGTTTTACAGTTTACAATTACATTATAAACCATTATTACTTGAGTAAAAAAAAATGTTTTGAATAAAAAAAAATGTTTTGTGTGTGTATGTATATATATATATATATATATATATATATATATATATATATATATATATATATATGTATGTATATATATATATATATATATATATATATATATATATATATATATATATATATGTATGTATGTATGAGTCTGAATACCTCCGCCGCCACATTGAGCTCTTGCCACGCGGCCGCTCCTGATTGGCTGCCGGTCCGCAAAATAGTAGCGCCGCGGTCATAGGAGCTGCAGTGCTGCCGACCACAGCCTCCTCCTCCTTGCACCGCCGCCGCCCTCTGCCTCCTCCTCCACTACACCGGCGCTGCCCTCAGCCACCCCACCGTTGCCCTCAGTCCTTCTCTGCACCTCCGCCTCCTCTGCACCATGCCAATCACAGCCATCTCATCCACCGCCCCGCAGACCACAGCATCCTCAGCACCGCCGCTGCTAAATAGGTAATCTTACCCTGCTGCCTTTCTCTCGCCCTAGTCCCTACTATGTGCCCTTGCTGTCCCTCTCTCTGTCCCTATGTCCCTGCTGTCACTTTCCCTGTCCATCTGTCACTCTCCCTGTCCCTGTTGTCACTTTCCCAGTCAATCTGTCACTCTCCCTGTTCCTATGTCCCTGCTGTCACTCTCCCTGCTCCTGCTGTCACTTTCCTTGTCTCTCTGTCCCTGTCCCTGCTGTCACTCTCCCTGAATTTTGTGTCATACAGTGTGCTATAATGTGAATTTCGGCTTAAACCGTGTGCTGTAATGTGAATTTCGGCTCATTCAGTGTACTGTAATGTGAATTTCGGCTCATACAGTATGCTATAATGTGAATTTCGGCTCATACCGTGTGCTATAATGTGAATTTCGGCTCATTCAGTGTGCTATAATGTGAATTTCGGCTTATGCCGTGTGCTAAAATGTGAATTTTGGCTCATGCAGTGTGCTATAATGTGATTTTTGACTCATTCTGTGTGTTATAATGTGAAAACTAGTACAAAAACATAACTAAGGGTTCCGTGTATTGTGATACGGGAGGGTGGCATGGGGGGTGACACCGTGAGTTACCACACCGGGTGACACCAACCCTAGTGACGCCTCTGGATGTACACATGATCGAGCGACGTTTTTTCGTTGCTCGAGTGATCGTAGTGTGATTGACAGGAAGTGGGTGTTTCTGGGCGGCAACTGGCCATTTTCAGGAAGTGTGCTAAAAAACGCAGGCGTGCCAGGCAAAAATGCAGGAGTGGCTGGAGAAACGGGGGAGTGGCTGGCCGAACGCAGGGCATGTTTGTGACATCAAACCAGGAACTAAACGGTCTGAGGTGATCGCAGTCTAGGAGTAGGTCTGGAGCTACTTAGAAACTGCAGGGAATTATTTAGTAGCAGTTCTGCTAATCTTTCGTTCGCTATTCTGCTAAGCTAAGATACACTCCCAGAGGGCGTTTGCAATGCTGCTAAAAGCAGCTAGCGAGCGAACAACTCGGAATGAGGGCCATTGTTCTATTGTTTGTACTACTTTTTTTGTGTATTGTACCTCACTGCGTATGTTTGCATACATATGAGCACTGTGATATCCCACAGTGTGAGCTGTCATTTGCGAAAAAAGCTGTAAAAAAATAGTTTGTACTTCTTCTGTGTATTGTACCCCACTGCGTTTGTTCTCATATATATATAAGCGCTGTGATACCCCACAGTGTGAGTGGTCAATAGCAAAAAAATAGATATATTGTTCTATTGTATTGCTTTCTTCTGTGTATTATAGCCCATTTTGTTTGTTTGTTTGTTTGTTTGCATACATATAAGTGCTGTGATACCCTGCAGTTTGGGCTGTCATTTGCTAAAAAGTAGTAAACAAATATATTATAGATAATTTATTGTCACTAAAAACATTAGAAAATGCAGAGGTTAAATTACAATACAGTACACTTTTGCTTCGATAGACAAATGAGAATTCAAACCAACAATTATGGAAGGGAAAAAACTGTTTCTCATCGTGCTAGTATGGCAACCAAGACACCTGTAAACGCTTCCCAGAGGGCAAGAGAGAAAACATTGAGTAACAAGGGTGACTACAATCCCTAATTATCTTGTTAGCCTTGGCCACACTCCTTTTATTGAATATCTCCTCCAATTTAGGCAGGGATAAACCAATAATCCTCTCAGCAGATTTATGTACCCTACCCAATGTTCTACGATCAGCACATTTAGTATTACCATTCCACACTGTGATTGCATATGTCAACAGACTCTCAATCACGCAGCAGTCGAAATTAACTAAAATCCTTTTTTGCAAACCCGCTGCTCGAAGTATACGCAAAAAAAAAGGCATTGCTGACCCTTTCCCGTCACAGATATGCAAAGGCCAGGACAGATCTTCAGAAAAATTAATTCCTAAAAACTTTGATCCTGAAACCCTTTCCACTTCCTCACCATTGATGAAAAGCGGATGTACAGGGGTTTTCTTAGACTTTCTAAAGTCGATCACAACTTCCTTTGTTTTCTTATTGTTCAACAGCAGGTTATTAAGCTCTCCCCACTCAACTAGTTGCTTTATTTCCTCCCTGTAACTATCCTCCTCTCCTTTAGTTATCAACCCCACAAGTTGAGTGTCATCCGCAATTTTTACCATAATATTTAAGTCTGAATGAGACATACAATCAAAAGTATACATAGAGTATAAAAAAGGACAGACACAACCCTGGGGGACTTCTACATTTAATGTCAACTCTGATGACAAAACAGAGCCCATCCTAACTGCCTGTGGGCGATTTGTCAAGAAGTCCAATAACCTATTACAAATATGTGTGTCATAGCCAATCTTTAAAAGCAGTATTAAAATCGGAACTGTAGTCCACAAATAATAGTCTAACATAGGAGTCTCTCTTCTCCAAATGACAGAGAACCATATGAAGAACCATAAGGGCTGCATCCTCAGTTGACCTGTTTTGCCTATAGGCAAACGGATAGGGGTCGAACCCCAATGAAATACCGCCCTTTAAATGAATCAAAACAAGCCTTTCAAAACACTTCATAACCAATTAAGTGAGAGCAATCGGTCGAAAATCATTCAGACCAGTTACTACAGAAGACTTAGGAATGGGGACAATAGTTGTTGTTTTGAAACAACGTGGAACAATGATTTGTGCCAAGGATAAATTAAAAAAAATTGTTAAAATCCCAGCCAATTGATCGGCACGTACACGTAGAACCTTTCCTGGAATACAATCCGGGCCCGATGCATTCTTAGAATTGGTCTTCCTAAGCATAAGCCTGACCTCAGATTCCAGCATTCTATTGTTTGTACTACTTCTTCCGTGTATTGTATCCCACTGCATTTGTTTGCATACATCTAAGTTCTGTGATATCCTGCAGTGTGAGCTGTAATTTGTTAATAAAAGTAGTGTGTATGTGTATATATATGTATATATATATATATATATATATATATATATATATATATATATATATATATATATATATATCCAAAGAAAAATCTTCAGGCACTCACCACCACAGACTTGACACAGTAATCAAGATTTAATCCATCATAGAACAAATAGAAAATACATACAGTCGACGTTTCAGACCCATAAGGACCATCATCAGGACAAAGCAGAAGAAAAGATGTGCCACAATAGGCAGCCAGCTATCTTCCTGGCTGCTTATTGTGCACATCTCTTCTGCTGCTATGCCCTGATGATGGTCTTTATGGGTCCGAAACGTCAACTGTATGTATTCTCTATTTGTTCTATGATGGATTAAATCTTGATTACTGTGTCAAGTCTGTGGTGGTGAGTGCCTGAAGATTTTTCTTTTGGATATTGATGGACTTCGTGTCTTTATTGGAGCACCCCAAATTCATTCATTTATTACTATGAGTGCAGATACTCTGGATAGTGTATCTCTCTCTCTCTCTCTCTCTCTCTCTCTCTCTCTGTCTATATATATATATATATATATATATATATATATATATATATATATATATATATATATATATATATATATATATATATATTGTTCTATTGTTTGTTCTACCTATTCTGTGTATTGTACTCCACTGTGTTTGTTTCTATACATATAATCACTGTCATACCCCGCAGTATGAGCTATTATTTGCGGAAAAAAAGAGGTATAACAAAAATATATTGTTCTAGTGGTCGAACTACTTTGTGTTTGTTGATATGGATAATGTTCAGTTGAGAGAGGAGCAATAGCAGGAACCAAATGCTAGTGCTGCAGCTGTTGCCACCAGTCATGACAATACTAGTCTTTCAACATCAACTATTAAAGCCAATGCCCAAGGACATAGAGGGTTAAAGTCAGGGAATCTCAAATAAAAAAATAAAAAAAATTCTACAATCATAAAGAAAAAACACCTCTAATAAAGGGAAATGTTGGTGCAGAAAAAACAAAATTGCCAAAATGCCATGATTCTACAACGGTCAGTGAGACATCTTCTGCCACTTATGATAATGTAAACCCTTCTCACTCAGGGGGTCATTCCGAGTTGATCGCTAGCTGAAAATGTGAAAATGTTTGCTGAGGTGCGATTAATGAAAAAACGGCAATTCTGCACATGCGTATGCGGTGCAGTGCGCATGCGCGATGTACTTTCACAACGGGCAAAGTATTTTTACTCAAGGTCTAGCGAAGCTTTTCAGTCACACTGCTGCCCGCAGAGTGATTGACATGAAGTGGGTGTTTCTGACTTTTTTCAGGGAGTGTTCGAAAAAACGCAGGCGTGCCAGGAAAAACGCAGGCATGGCTGGCCGAATGCAGGGCGTGTTTGTGACGTCAAATCCAGAACTGAATGGGCTGAAGTGATCGCAAGCGCTGAGTAGGTCTGAAGCTACTCAGAAACTGCACAATTTTTTTATTGTAGCCACTCTGCGATGCAATCGTTCGCACTTCTGCTAAGCTAAGATACACTCCCAGAGGGTGGCGGCTTAGCGTTTGCACGGCTGCTAAAAACTGCTAACGTGCGATCAACTCGGAATGACCCCCTCATAGTCTAGAAGAGGTGTCAAAAAATTAACAACACTAAAGCAGTAGAACAAATTGTCTTTTTAGAAACGTCACAAATTCCGAGGAGAGTCTAAGAGTGTCCACGACTGTTATGTGTGAGCCTGACCTTTTTGATACTGTACTCCATCATTTCTGCTTCCTCTACAGATGTGGGGATGAGCAGCACAAGTCAACATGCTGACATAGAAATTGAGGATGTTACAGTGGAAGTGCAACAGAATGAGGGGGATATTTGTGTAGCTGATGCTGGAAATAATAAGGATGTTGATGATTGTTTGTGTACAGATGTTTCCTCTTATATCTTTGCTCTGTGCGCTAGAAGTCATGTTACACATAACGCGAGTGCCATGTAACTTCGTAGTGCCGAGCATCTTTGTGTTTTTTCCATGAAAATGTAATGTGATAGGATGCATATTCTGTGTGTGACTGTGACAGTATTTACATTCAAAATGCTATGGAAAACACTAATGTGACATGCAGATATAGCCGCAGTTACACACAGAATATATATGAATCCAGCATATCATTTTAATCAGCAGAAGCTGCTCGTGTATCCTATTACATTAATCTATTACACAAATACTGTATAAGGAGCGGGAAAAATGCAAAAAAGACGCTTGGTGCTACCGAGACCCGCCACGGCATGCCGCGACTCCAAGGGCTTTTTAGCGTAACTGCAGCAAGGATGGAAGAGGACACATCTGTAAGTCAGGCACCAGTGGAAGCAGTTCTTGCCAATGATAAGAAGCAGGCCAATGGGGCTAATTCAGTAAGGATAACAAATTCTGCTAATCATAATTTGCTATCCTTTGGATCGCATGTTGGGGGCCGCCCATCGCTGGGCAAGGCCGCCCAGCATGCTGACCAGCGCCTCCCCCCCCCCTTAATGAAGCAGAAATTGCAATTGCCTCGCAATTTCTGCTTCATCGCAAAAATTCTTGATGCCTCCTACCGGCGCAGCTTAGCTGCGGCTGCAGGAGACCCGGCGCTATCTTACCCATTGCGGCAGCTGCATGTGTCATCACGCAGCCGCCACGATCATGCCTCCGACACGCCACCATTTGCGCCGCACCGCCCACTGTTCATGTAACTTCGCCTCCGCAATGGAGCGTTGAAGCCCCCGCCCTGCGACCGCCTTTGCCTGATTGACAGGCAGAGGCGAATGCATTTTCTGCGCCCCACTGCATAAAATACAGGCGCATGCGCAGGATGGGCACTGCTCATGCGCCCGCATCTTTTCATCAAAATTTCCAGTTAGATCGCACACTGCGATCCAGCCTGAATTAGCCCCATTGTCATGCCTGGTCATAGGACCAAAAAACCCAGTTCTTATGTGTGGAATTATTTTTACCCAAATCATGACAACAATTGTTAAGCCATCTGTAGAATTTATAAAGCCACAGTAAGTAGAGGTAACCATCTAGGAACCTCCTCCCTATTAGGTCATTTGCAGTGAGTTCCTAAAAAAGTTTTTGTCAACATCAGAAACTTATGCAAAAAAATTAAAACAAGCAGTCCAGTCAGCAAGCTCTCTTCTCTCAACCAGCACCTGTAATCTCCACTGCCAACACCATCATCATCAATATCCTCACTAATGATCAATGGTAGCAATTTTAAGTGACTCCTCCCCTTTCCAGGGTTCAACAAAAGAATCCTTCAGCACTAGGCCTGCTGCTGTTGCTGGGAGTGGATCTTTATACCAGAAGACTACTAGTAGTTTAAAAAAACAGTTTACTCTTTTGCAAGAGGAAGCAAGTATGACAGCTGCCACTCAGTTGCACAGCAGATCACATATGCCATGACGGCTATGCTAGTATTAGACCTGTATCCAATATCCACCATTAATGCAGTGGAAGTTAAACAGTTAAGGTCATGTGTCCCCGCCACTAAATGCCATCTCGGTTCCATTTCACCCGAAAAAGCAATTCCTCGCCAGTACCGGACATTAAAAAACCCTAATTATTGGCCTATAAAATACCATTGTACCCACTGTTCTCACAGATATGTGGACAAGTGGAACTGGGCAAATTAAAGATTAGATGACTGTGACAGCCCAATAGGTGGGTATATCACCTTTAGCAGCAGCAGCAGCAGCATATAACAAACAATGCCAGCTCATTCAGGGGCAGGGAAATCTCTGTATTACTGGCTTCACTAAGAGGTATACTGCTGACAACCTGTTACAAAACCTACCCCATTTGGACTCTCCTCATGATTTGTGATTTCTGATAATTTCATATATATTGTGAAAGCATTACAGGTGGGTGAATTCAAACATGTTTCATGTTTTTCTCACACAATAAACTTGGTGGTACAGGGTTTTTAAAAAAGCAAAAGGGGCATGCAGGAGATGCTGTTGATGGCCCGAAAAAATTTGGAACATTTTCAGCATTCAGAAGCTGAATGCAGAAGATTGCACCACCTGCAAGAACAGTTACATTTTCGCTGCCACCAACTGAAGCAAGAGTTAGTAATTCCACATTTTATATGCTTCAGTGGATGGAGGACCAGCAAAATGCCATCCACAGCTACACAACAAGCCATGACATTGGGAAAGGAAGGGGAGTCTAACTTTGCCCAGTGTAGTAGAGAATACTGTCACGGCGCCGCAGTTTTCTCACTTACCTCTCCGGGCGCGCTGGGTCTCCGTGCGGCCGTCCTCGCTGGCGGGTCCCGGCGTCCGGCGCTCCGTCTAGCCAGCGTCCACATCCGACGTCCTCGGGAGCTGCGGGTGACGTCATCAGCCCGTCCTCCAATCAGGTCCTGGCGGGAAGTTTAAATTCAGACGCCGGGCAGTGCTCCGGCACCTGAGTATCATCGTGCTACTGTACCTGTGATCTCCAGTGCTCCGTGCCTCCAAGCACCTCCGTGCCTCCAAGCACCTCCGTGCCTCCAAGCACCTCCGTGCCTCCAAGCACCTCCGTGCCTCCAAGCACCTCCGTGCCTCCAAGCACCTCCGTGCCTCCAGCACCTCCGTGCCTCCAAGCACAAACACCTCTGTGCCTCCAGCACTTCCGTGCCTCCAAGCACCTCCATGCCTCCAGCACCTAGTATATTCTGTGATTCACCAGCACCTGTCAAGTTCTCTCTTTCAGGAGACCTTCAGCGTCCGCACGTGCTTCCTGTCCGCCGATCTGATCCTGCATGAGGAAGACTTACATCCGGCCATCTCTACTGCGGCCCAGTTGCGGTTCCACTTCCCGGTCATCGGAGGAAACCCCGAGTCCACAACCTCCTCAAACCAGGTCAGTGATAGTATACTCAGGCCACATGGACCCGGGGAATCGGAACACGGACTCAAGTGCCATCCAGGACCTGGCTTCCCGTGTACAAAGTCAGGAAGCGGCACAAGGTCAGGTGATGCAGTACCTCCAGGAGTTGTCCGGACGTCTGGATCAGATTCAGGCGTCTCTAGCCTCAGTAATTCCGGCACCAGTTCCGGTAGATGCACCACTTGCCACCTCCAGCAATGTCCAACCATCGGCCGGTGCCACTCCGCGCCTTCAGCTGCCTACGCCATCCCGTTATAATGGGAATCCTAAGAATTGTCGTGGTTTCTTAAACCAATGCGAGGTACATTTCGAGCTACTAGCTCACAACTTTCCTACAGACCGGTCCAAGGTAGCATATATTATTTCTCTGCTGGAAGGATCTGCCTTGGATTGGGTGTCTCCATTATGGGAACGTTCTGATTCACTGGTTTCCAATTACTCCGAATTCATCACGTCTTTTCGACGAATTTTTGACGAGCCCGGCAGGATGACCTCGGCCTCTTCTGACTTACTCCGCATCCGTCAAGGCTCCCGATCCGTGGGTCTGTATGTGGTTCATTTCCAAACCATTGCCTCTGAACTTCGTTGGAATAATGAGGCTCTGAGAGCTGCTTTCTGGAACGGTCTTTCTGATCGCCTGAAGGACGAGTTGGTCACTCGAGAGCTTCCGGATTCTTTAGAGGAATTGATCTCTCTCTGTGTCAAGGTAGATCTCCGGATGCAGGAACGTGGAGGAGAACGTAGTCGATCGGATCGTTCTAGGTTCTGGCTTTCTCCTGCAAGGCAAGCGGTGGTTCCAAGTCCGGACGAACCCATGCAGATTAACCGATCCCGATTGTCCCCGGAGGAGCGGCAGCGTCGTCATGAGGGTAAGCTCTGCCTGTACTGCGGAGCTGCGGGTCACTTCATCAAGTCCTGCAAATCCCGTCCGGGAAACGAGAAGGCCTAGCTTGTTCCGGAGGAGTCAAGTTGGGGGTTACGACCAAATCTTCTCCCACTTCGGACTGTTTACTTCCTGTAACGTTAATCACCAAGGCTACTTCCAAGTCTTTTGAAGCCCTGTTGGACTCTGGAGCTGCGGGGAATTTCGTTTCTTCCCTCTGTGTCCAAATCCTGAATTTGGAAGTACGGTCCGTCGAACGGCCTATTTCCTTGACAGCCATCAATGGTACTAGGATATCCAAGGGTATCATAACAGAACGCACGGTTCCAGTTAAACTACAGGTCGGGGCTCTACATCAAGAATATTTGGAGTTCCTGGTGATCCCGGAAATGCATCACTATCTGGTTCTCGGAATACCTTGGCTCAAAAGTCACAATCCCCATATCGATTGGAAGACCGCACAAATTCGGTCTTGGGGTTCTTTTTGTCACGCTAACTGTCTCACCCCTGTCTGTCCGCTTCGTGTTTCTTCTAAGGCGGAGGAGAAACCTATTCAAGAGGCATACCAAGAATTTAGAGATGCGTTTTCGGAACAAGCAGCCGATCAGTTACCACCCCATAGGCCTTGGGACTGCCCCATTGACCTTATCCCTGGGAAAATGCCGCCTCGGGGTCGCATTTATCCTCTGTCCCTCCCAGAGACACAGGCTATGTCTGACTATATCAAAACCAATCTTCACAAGGGATTCATCCACCCCTCTACTTCCCCGGCTGGAGCGGGCTTTTTCTTCGTGAAAAAAAAGGACGGAGGGTTAAGACCATGTATCGACTACCGCGGCTTAAATGATATTACCATCAAAAATAAATACCCCTTGCCTCTAATTACAGAGCTATTTGATAGAGTTCATGGTGCCCATGTTTTTTCCAAGCTCGATTTGAGGGGGGCCTATAACCTTATACGCATCAGAGAGGGAGATGAATGGAAGACCGCCTTCAATACCCGGGATGGGCATTATGAGTATCTGGTGATGCCGTTCGGTCTTAGCAATGCTCCTGCTGTCTTCCAGGGATTCGTCAACGAAATCTTCCGAGACATGTTATACCTAAGTGTCGTGGTGTATTTGGATGACATCCTGATTTTTTCAAAAGACCTTGCTGAACACAGAATACAAGTCAAAGAGGTACTCCGCCGTCTACGTGAGAATCATCTCTATGCCAAGATGTCCAAGTGTACCTTCGAAGTAACATCAATACCGTTCCTCGGCTATATTATCTCGGGGAAGGAGCTTCGCATGGATCCGGAGAAACTCTCTGCCATTCGGGACTGGGCACAGCCACTCTCCTTGAAAGCAATACAAAGGTTCCTGGGTTTTGCGAACTATTATAGAAAGTCCATTAGAGGTTTCTCCACCATTGTTGCACCCATTACCGCCTTAACGAGAAAGGGTTCCAATACGGGGTTGTGGCCTCCCGAAGCCATAGAGGCCTTTTCCCACTTGAAATCAGCTTTTATGTCCGCTCCAGTACTCCAACAACCAAATTTCGAGGAACCTTTCTTCCTAGAAGTCGACGCATCCTCGGTCGGAGTTGGGGCCGTTCTCTCTCAGTATGCCTCAGATAAGAAATTACATCCGTGTGGCTTTCACTCTCGTAAATTCTCTCCGGCTGAACGGAATTACACTATTGGAGACCAGGAACTCTTGGTGATTAAATCTGCCTTGGAAGAGTGGAGATATCTCTTAGAGGGGGCCAAACACGTGACTACCATTTACACTGATCACAAAATCATGTCCCACACAACTTAACAATGACTTCTGATGAATGCGCAGCAGGTGTCGTATAAGGGAGGATGTTCCTAGGTGGTTAACATCCTTACCCTCTACTTATTACAGATTGACAGAGGCACTACATTTGTGATACCATCTTAGAACATACAGTTATTTGCTGTGCTTTTGCCACCGCTATCCGTAAGAGGCACACCGCTAACAACCTCTTCCGGAAACTAAGGGACATCATTGCACAATGGCTTACCCCAATTAGACTCTCCTAGGGATTTGTGGTATCGGACAATGCCACCAATATTGTGCATGCATTACATCTGGGCAAATTCCAGCATGTCCCATGTTTTGCACATAGAATTAATTAGGTGATGCAGAATTTTTTTTAAAATGACAGGGGCGTGCAGGAGATGCTGTCTGTAGCCCGAAAAATTGTGGGCCACTTTCGACATTCAGCCAGAACGTGCCGAAGACTGGAGCGCCATCAAATACTCCTGAACCTTCCCTACCATCACCTGAAGCAAGAGGTGGTAACGAGTTGAAATTCAACACTCTATATGCTTCAGAGGATGGAGGAGCAGCAAAAGGCCATTCAAGCCTATACATCCACCTACAATATAGGCAAAGGAGGAGGAATGCACCTGACTCAAGCACAGTGGAGAATGATTTCCGTCTTGTGCAAGGTTCTCCAACCCTTCGAACTTGCCACACGTGAAGTCAGTTCAGACATTGTACAAAAAGAGGTAAGGTAAATCTTGGTGCACAAAAGATGTGCTGCTGGACACTCCCCTTTACATAGAAGGTTCCCACTACCTCCACCACACGTGTTAAAAACAAAAGAAAGAAGGGGACTTATCCTGCGCTCCACAATTTGGTCACAATGCGAGCAATTCCAGAGTCGTTTTAAAAACTCATGGATGTGACATAAAATAGAGAGATGTGCATATGGTGAAGTATAATATGTTTAATATGACACATATACAATACGGGTTCACTACGATATGCCGGCGGTCGGGCTCCCAGCGACCAGCATACCGGCGCCGGGAGCCCGACCGCCAGCTTACCGACAGTGTGGTGAGCGCAAATGAGCCCCTTGCGGGCTCGCTGTGCTAAGCGCGCCACACTTTTTTATTCTCCCTCCAGGGGGGTCGTGGACCCCCACGAGGGAGAATAAGTTTCAGTATGCCAGCTGTCGGGATCCCGGCGCCGGTATACTGTGCGCCGGGATCCCGTCAGTCGGCATACTGAAGACCACCCATACAATACAACAGTTAAAACATTAAAACATGATATATAGCAGCATTTTGTTTGACAGTGAGGACTTTTTGGTGGAAAAGAGTTGCAGTGAATAATTACCGAATTACTAGAACTGTGAAAACAGTTCTAAACCAGCTCGCGGGTTGTTATTGGTAAAGGGAAACTCGGAAATCCCATATCCACGCTGCACTGGAATGATAACTTCACCGTTCTTCTCCTACTGGAAGTCCTCTGTCCACCTACGCGTTTCCATTCCTCACAGGGGTCTTTGTCAAGGTGCAAAAGTGTCAGACATTGGCAGCTTGAGTCAGGTCATTCCCCTCATCAGGCTTTTGCAGAAGCAGATGGAAAAATTGAAGGAGGGGCTAAGACGGAGCGATTACGCAAAGTATGTGGGACTTGTGGATGGAGCCCTTCATTCGCTTTGCCAGAATTCAAGGGTGTTCAGTCTGTTCAAATCAGAGCACTACATTTTGGCCACCATGCTCGATCCTAGCTTTAAATCTTACGTTGTATCTCTCTTTCCGGCAGACACAAGTCTGCAGAGGTTTAAAGACCTGCTGGTGAGAAAATTGTCAACTCAAGCGGAATGTGATCCATCAACAGCTCCTCCTTCATTTTCTCCCACAACTGGACTGCGAGGAAAAGCTAAGATTTCCTAGCCCACCCGCAGGCAGTGTTGCAGGGCAGTCAGTAGCAAGTGCTGACATCTGGTCCGGACGGAAGGACCTGCCAATGATTACTGACATGTCTACTGTCACTGCATATGATTCTGTCACCACTGAAAGAATGGTGGAGGATTATATGAGTGACAGCATCCAAGTAGGCATGTCAGACACTCCGTATGTATACTGGCAGGAAAAAAGAGGCAATTTGGATGCCCTTGAACAAGCTGACTTTATTTTACCTAAGTTGCCCCCCTCCAGTGTGTACTCCGACAGATTGTTTAGTGCAGCTGGTAACCTTGTCAGTGATCGGTATAGGAGGTTACTTTCACAAAATGTGGAGAAGATGATGTTCATCAAAATGAACTATAATTTCCTCCGGGGAAACCTTGACCAGCAATTGCCTCCAGAAAGTACACAGGGACCTGTGATGGTGGATTCCAGTGGGGACGAATTAATACTCTGTGAGGAGGAGGATGTTTACAGTGAAAGGTGTGAGGAATCAGCGGATGAGGATGAGGTCGACATCTTGCCTCTGTAGAGCCAGTTTGTGCAAGGAGAGATTGATTGCTTCTTTTCTGGTGGGGGCCAGTCATTTCAGCCATAGTCGTGTGGCAGACCCTGTCACTGAAATGTTGGTTTGTTAAAGTGTGCATGTCCTGTTTATACAACATAAGGGTGGGTGGGAGGGCGCAAGGACATTTCCATCTTGCACCTCTTTTTCTTCTTTGCATCATGTGCTGTGTGGGAACTAGTTTTTTAAAGTGCCATCCTGTCTGACAGTGCCGTACAACTCCAGTGATACTGCCGTATAAGTCCAGGGGTACTGCCGTATAAATCCACGGGTACTGCCATATAAGTCCAGTCCAGTGGTGATGTTTTGTGCTGCATCAGTCCAGTGGTGGTGACTTGTGCTGCATATTATTATAATAGCTCCAAATAAAAGGGTTATTATTATCCAAATTAATTTTACAGGCTTTGCCGTGTGTGTGTGTGGTTTAGGGGTACGATCTCCTGGGCCACCAATATTGTGCGTGTATTACATCTGGGCAAATTCCAGCACGTCCCATGTTGTTTGTGCCGCACACTTGTGTCGCTTAGCTTAGTCATACAGCTACCTCATTGATCTCTTTTTCTTCTTTGCATGATGTGCTGTTTGGGGCCTAGTTTTTTTTAAGTGCCATCCTGTCTGTAACTGCAGTGCCACTCCTAGATGTGCCAGGTGTTTGTGCCACACACTTGTGTCGCTTAGCTTAGTCATACAGCTACAGTACCTCATTGCACCTCTTTTACTACTTTGCATGATGTGCTATTTGGGGCCTGGTTTTTTTAAGTTCCATCCTGCCTGCCCTTGCAGTACCACTCCTACAGTATATGGGCCAGGTGTTTGTGCCACACACTTGTGTCACTTAGCTTAGCCATCCAGATACCTAATTGCACCTCTTTTTCTTCTTTGCATCTATGTGCTGTTTGGGGCCTTTTTTTTTAAATCTGCCATCTTGTCTGCCACTGCAGTGCCACTCCTAGATGGGCCAGGTGTTTGTACCGCACACTTGTGTCGCTAAGCTTAGTCATCCAGCCACCTCGGTGCAACCTTTTGGCCTAAAAACAATATTGTGAGGTGTTCATAATAGACTGGAAAAGAGTGGAAATTAATGTTATTGAGTTTAATGATACCGTAGGTTTAAAATTATCCTCAAATTATGTGATTTTAGCTGTTTGTTTGGTCATTTTAAAAATCATCCAGATCCAAAACACGAAAGGGTGGTTTTGGCAAAACCAATCCAGATCCAAAACACGAGCATTTAACCAGAACCAAAACATAAAACGCAAAAAGTGCCCGCCGCACATCTCTAACCAAAACCAGCAAAAATGAGTCCGCGCACATCTAATATTTATATATATATATTGTAAGATCCAGATACTCGACACTCTCGTCTCAACGTAAACTGTGCCTGGTGCCTTCCAAATCATTCATACAGTACAACGAGAAGTGGTAATGCGGCATTCTCAGCATATTGTGTCAATAAGAAAACCTTGCACGTGCACAGCATCTATTTACATTAAAGGGAGAGTTTGGGGGAAACCAAGCACCTCTGTAGCTGCTGGACGTGCCCCCATCAGTGACGTTGATGGCTGGGGCACGCCCCCATTAATGACATCAGGGGGGGCAGCCCACCCAATAGGGATGCCAGTGGGATCATGTCCCTTTGCCAGTCGTCCATGCTCCCTTTTTGTGTACACTTGCTGAACTCACTGACCCCATACCCCTGCTCCCTGCCCTGCCCAACAATATTAATCAGTCAGCCATGCCAGATCATTCAGCATGTCCCTACAATGCAATATTTTCTAAGTGTCTAAGTATTGTGTATGCCCTGCTGCAGCTGAACGACAGACATGACCTTATTCCTTCACATGTGAAGGAATGGGGAAATGAATCAGGTGACATACAGTAAACTATGACAGCACAATGATTTTATATTTACTTCTTACCAATGAGACTAAAATATTCCTGTATTATGTTCTTTATTCTTCATGTATTATGTGACCGTCAGTCTTCTGACTGCAAGTCACAATACTGACGCCAGGATCCCAGCATCTGAAAATACCAATGGTTGGCATGCCGACCAACATGGACTATTACCACTTGTGGGTGTCCACGACACCAATAGAATGGCAATATAACCTGTGGCGAGCACAGAGAGCCACTGGGGCCACTAAGCAGAGAGCGCAGCGAGCCCACAAGGGGCTTCATTCCGCTAGCACATATAAACATATACTGGCAGATTCAAGGGAGGAAACCCAGCAACTTTCCTCCCCCTGTCATTTTTACAAATGTTTTTTTGCCAGCAGGAGATTGAGATTAGAGGAAGTGGGCAAATAGCTGCCTCTCCAGACTCTGCCAGCAGCAGCCAAACCCTGGCCACAACTGCCATCTGCAACTCCTGCAGACCCCAGGTGCTGCTGCTGTCTGCACCTCCTATCAACCCCCTGCCAACAGCTGAACATCCTGCTTCTACCATGCATGGAGTACTGGGACAGAGAGGGCAGAAGCCTAATCACCCGCAGCAGGAACACCAGCCAGGACAGCAGCCTGGGCACCATAAGCTACTACATGGTGCATGGCTCCATGTCATCCACTGCCTTCCAAATCACTCACTGCCTCCATCTCACCCATTATACCCTGTCATCCGCTATCTCCGTCACCCCTAACTCTCTCTGTCACCCATTGCCTCTCCAGTCACGTAAAGCCTCTCTGTCATTCACTGCCTCTCTCTGTCACCCACTATCTCCGTCACCCACTACCTCTGTCACCCACTGACTTTCCTTCTCACACTTGCCTCTCCCTGTCACCCACTGCCTCCCCAGTCATCCATATCTCCCTGTCACCCACTACCTCTGTCAAATACTGCCTCTCTCTGTTATTCCTGCCTATCTCTGCCACCCATTGCCTCAATGTCACCAATTGCATCCCCATTCACAACTGATTCTACCTGTTACCTTCTGCCTCTGTCAGTCACCCACTGCCTCTCTCTATCTCTGACTCTCCTTGTCACCTTCTGCCTCTCTGTCATCCTCTGTCTATTCCTGTCACTTCTGCCTCTATCATCACCAACTGCTTTTCTCTGTCATCCTTTCCTGTCACTAACTGCCTCTCCTGCTCACCCAATGCCTCTCATCTCCCACTATCTTCCCTGTCACCTCTCTATCCTGTTACCCACTGCCTCTCACCATCATCCTGTACATCACCTGCTGCTTCCTCCTGGCATCACCCACTGCCTCTCACTGTCACCCTCTTCCTCTCCCTGTCTCCCACTGCCTCTCTGTCGCCTACTAACTTTCCCGGTCACTCACTGTTTCACCATCTTCCTCTCCCCTGTGTCAGTATCTACCCCTCACCCTCTGACTCCTGTCACCCTCTGCATCTCCATGGCATCACACTCTCCTTATCATACTTGATACTTTCCCAGGAGCCCATGCCTTCCACTGTCATGATGCCCTCCTGTCATTTTGTTCTGGATCCACCCCTGTAAACTTACATGTTATGCTGTACTGTATGTAATATACATTTATGTGCTAACTTATTATCCCAGGGATCAACAGTGCTGTGTGTATTAAGCTGCCATGTGACAACCGGGACTCAGCATTAGGCTTCATTATCCTTCTATGCTTACCCCCAGACTGTCATTAGCTAGTTTCCCAGGAGTCTAGGGATGGGCTTAGAACATACCGACTTTATGGCTGCTTTCTCTGGGAGAGAGCAGCCAGGTCAGCTCAGCAGGGGGCGGGGCAAGGTAGTGATGAGCAGAGAGGGGCAGGGCAGGAGCAGAACAGTGCAGGTGGAGGTTGGGGCGTGGCTGATGTATTGCATCATTTAAGCCACACCCCCACTGTGTAATGCCGCTATTACCGGCATTATACTGCAGGGGCGTGGCTATGATGATGCGATTCAACAAAAATCGCGTCATCAACTGCCCGGACCACCCACTTTACTCACTAAGTGGGTAGCTGGGCAAAGGGGCCACAGAAATCGGGAGACTTGCCTGCTCTTCCAGGGGACCAGGAGGGTCGATTTTCAGGAGCCTCCCGACCATTCCGGGAGAGTAGGCAAGTATGGCCTAGAAGGAGAGTGAATCATAATGCGGAGTGCTAGGTGCAGCATGTCAGCTTAATACACGCAATGTATTAACCAACCAGCACATACTGTGTATTAAATACAGCATAACATATATGTTTATATGTGCAAAGCGCCCCCCCCCCCCCCCCCAGCCGCACTGTATGGTTGGAGCTGATTATGGCCTCTACTACAATAATATTTGTGTCGTGGAAGACAGAATCTTGTTGAGAGGCAGCCCCATTGCCTTGCTTCCAACAGTCTATTTTTAACCCTGTGCCTTGTGTTATCATACATCTCTCATGTATGTTTGCTGAAGGGCTACAAGCAATTTACTGGAAGTGGTTTTTTTTTTTTTCTTACATTATCCACAGTGTTTCCCAGTATTCTGTGAATGATATATTACCATTTTATTGCACATCTTGTCCTATACTGATTCTGAAGAGTGATGATAGACTCTTAACTGCCCAACAAGAGAAAACTTATCAGGAAGAATAGAGAAGTAAACTAATGATAGTTTTAATGAGATTTTCCAATTTATACACAGATTGAGGGGACTACCTCTGGGGAATTTATTCATTGCAGATATAGATTTAAAACCAATATATTGTGTTTGCAGAACATTCTATAAAATGTAATCTTTAATGCCACATTCATTCTTAAAATGTGTGCAGTAAGGAATCTCATGTCATTTCTCGATATACTTACTGTAGCATTTTTTGTATTGAAATAAGAATTTATTTGATTGAATTAAGTGAATTAATACAACATATACAGTATAGCCAGTGATTATAAGGGCTATATTTACTTTAAAATAAAATATATAAATTTTTATCCATTTTAAATTGGTGGAAATATATCTGAATCAATGTTTTGTTTCAGGGGCTGTAACACACATTTACTAACACATGATTTTTGATATTGATTATTAACTGTTAGCGAAAAGGAGTATTTTAGTTTCTGTTTAACATATGAAAATATTGTATGGTAATTTACAATGTGCAAATAATGTTTAAAGATATATGTGAATGTTATTGAGGATCAGTTGTAATGTAAATACGCTCTACCTTTCTATATCTGCTGTGTAATCTTCAATAGAATTATCCTAATGATTTTCAGATTTTATCCTATTGACTGTAAAGGCATTTTTCCAGGTACAACCTTACGAGTAAGTTATTAAAAGGTACATAATTAGTAACTTATTATCAGAAGGTATTAAACAATAAAAATTATATTGTTGCTTTAAGAACACATTAAAGAGATGTCTCCCGTGTTTTGGTTTTGGCTTTGGATTTGTATCCTCCCCCCCCCCCCCCCCCAGAAAATTATAAAAACAGGTAAAATCACATAATTTTGGCCTATTATTGTTCCTACATTATTATTAACGCCAATGACATTTTCAGTCAATTTTTACCACCTCACAATTTTGTTTTCATCCTGTTTAGGCCAAAAGGTTGCACTGAGCTAAATGGCTGACTAAGCTAAGTGACAGCAGTGGGCGGCACAAAAACATGGCAGTTCAACTTCAAACATGGCACATGTAGTAAACAGACTGACATTGCAGTGGCAGACAAGATGACAGTTTAATAAACTATATGACTCCATAGAAAGTAACCAATCATGTTTTGATTAATTAATAACTAGATCAGAGACCTGAGAAAAGTACAGGGAAATTGAGGGGGAGTATGTAGTGGGATGCAGGTAAATGATTGATTGATTAATTGATTATGAAAAAAAATGAGACATGGACTATATCAACCTTCCGAGCTCTTAAAGGCACCTCAGAGACAGGAAAGTAATAATTTCTCTAAAACCCTACCTCACAAGGTGAAGAGCAGTGTGTTAAAACAACCAGTCCTCTTGGGTGAGGAACCTTCAAAGAAATCCATGTCATAGGAAGATTATTTATTTATTTATTAACAGTTTATTTTATAGCACAGCAAATTCCTTCGTGCTTTACAATTGGACACAATGATAAAACAAAACTGGGTAATAAACATACAGTCATAGAGGTAGGAAGGCCCTGCTTGCAAGCTTACAATCTATACGGAACTAGGCATTGATACACAAGGAAAGGCACTATTGCATATTTGTCCACTGGATTGCAAAGGTTCTAGGTGGGTTGCATGATATCACATCACAGCAATGATGAACCTTGGTCAGAAAGAAGGGAAAGTGAAGAAAGAGAAAATGTGTGAAGGATATGTGCGGCCTGTACAGGGGGGAATATAATCTAATAGAAACGCTTATGAAGGTTGAGTGAGCGGTTCTGGAATGTGATAAGCTAGCCTGAAGAGGTGAGTTTTCAGGGACCGTTTGAAGGTTTGGAGACTAGGGGAGAGTCTTATTGTGCGTGGTAGGGCATTCCAGAGTGGGTGCAGACCGAAGAAAGTCCTGCAATCGAGCAAGTAATGAGTGTGGATGAGAGACGTAGATCTTGTGAAGAGCGGAGAGGTCGGGTTGGGAGATATTTTGAGATGAGCGAAGAGATGTACATTGGTGTAGTATGGTTAATGGCCTTATGTATGAGTAAAAGTATTTTAACTTGAATCCAGTAGAATACAGGTAATCAATGGAGAGACTGACAGAGCGGATCTGCAGACGATAAATGCCTAGCAAGGAAGATTAGCCTCGCAGCTGCATTTAGAATGGATTGTAGTGGTGAGAGTCTCTTTTTGGTAAGACCAGTAAGAAGAGTATTGCAAATTTTAATGCGGGAGATAATGAGAGCATGGATTAGAGTTTTTGCAGTGTCTTATGTAAGGCATGGTCGTATTTTAGATATGTTTTTTAGATGCTTGTAACATGATTTTGAGACAGATTGAATGTGGGGAGCAAAGGACAGTTCTGAGTCAAGTATGACACCTAGGTAGTGAGCTTGTGGGGTAGGGTTGATTGTTAAGTTCTCAACAGTGATAGAGATATCAGGTTGGTAACTACTATTGGCTGGTGGAAATATAAGTTACTTAGTTTTGGAAATATTAAGTTTGAGGTGGCGAGATGACATCCAAGATGAAATGGCAGAAAGGCATTCAGTGACCCTGACCAATACAGATGGTGACAAATCTGGGGAGGATAGGTAGATTTGAGTATCGTCTGCATACAGATGATACTGAAATCCAAAACAGCTGATAAGTTTTCCAAGAGATGAGGTATAGATTGAGAAAAGCAGAGGACCTAAGACCGAGCCTTGTGGTACTCCAACTGAAAGAGGTAGCGAAGAGGAGGTGGATTCAGAGAAGTGAACACAGAAGGAGCGATTAGATAGGTAGGATTGGAACCAAGAGAGGACTGTGTCTTGAAGACCTAGGGATTGTAGTTTTTGTATGAGAAGAGAATGGTCAACAGTGTCAAAAGCAGCAGAGAAATCTAGAAGAATAAGAAGTGAGTAATGGTCTTTGGACTTCGCAGTGACTAGATCTCTTTCTGGATTCCAATTAATTTCAAGCTAGTCGGATCCTTATTATGATGTTCCGTATAATGTTTAGATACAATATGTGTTTCAAGTCCTTTTTTGATGTTCAGAATATGTTCTGAAATCCTCAATTTTAATTTCCTTTTCGCCTAGCCGATGTAGTGATGGCCTCATGGGCATTCAAGTAAATAAATGACCCCTTCAGTGTGGCAAATTTTTAATTTTCCAGATTATGTCAGAGTTATGTAAAACGTTGGAAATAGCTTGTCTACATACCTTGGTCTACTACCCACAGACAGATGGGCTGGTGGAAAGATTTCATAGGACCTTAAAGTTTATTATTTGCCGGGCTATCCTGGATAATAAATGGGAGTGGGATGAAGTACTCTCTTACCTCATGTTTTCTATATGTGAAGTACCCTAATCTTCAACAGTATTCAGCCCTTTGGAGCTTCTCTTTGGGAGACAGCATTTTGGACATTTTGAAAGAATGCTGGGAACAGCATAATAACAAATGGTCTCAGGCGCTATAGCGAATAGTGTTTATGCTAATCTGTTAATCTGTATATCAGCAGCCACCCAGAAAGAGGGTATGCCAGCCCCAAAAAAGCAAACAATTATATAAAAAAAAGTCCAGGTGGCGCTTAATAGTACATATCTCCTATATAATAGCCTTGTTATTCTGTGCCTGGCCCTCTAACGCTGGGCGGAGTCACAGGCACAGATCTGGGTGGCTGGATGCAGGCCAGGAAAAGTCCCCTCCCTTGGTCCGCCCATCCCCGCCCAGTCCTCTCCCCATTTCTGCCCAGTCCCCTCTTTCCCTCCTCCCTGTACACTCCCTGCACCCTGGTGACACTGCAGCCGGTGAGTCTTGCTGCTGCTGCACAGTCCGGAGGAGAATGCCGTGCACGAGCTCTGACTGCCGCACCCGCGGCACCCACAGCCTTCACATTATCCGTCCCCCACCCGCAGCACACGCCCCGCACCCTCTCACCCGTGGCACCCACACCTGCAGCACCCCCCGCCCCACACGCGGCACTCCTGCCCCTCCCCCACCTGCAGCACTCCCGCCCCCTCCCCCACCCATAGCACCCACATATGCAGCACACCCCACCCCTCCCCCACCGGCGGCACTCCCGCCCCCTCCCCCACCCATAGCACCCACATCTGCAGCACCCCCCACCCCTCCCCCACCCGCGGCACTCCCGCCCTCTCCCCCACCCATAGCACCCACATCTGCAGCACCCCTCCCGCCCCTCCCCCCACCTGCGGCACACTCCCCTCCCCCAACCACGGCACTCCCGCCCCCTCCCCCACCCATTTCGCCCACACCTGCAGCACCCCCCTGCACCTCCCCCACCCACAGCACTCCTGCCCCTCCCCCACCTGTGGCACTGCCGCCCCCTCCCCCACCCATAGCACCCACATCTGCAGCACCCCCCACCCCTCCCCCACCCGCGGCACTCCCGCCCTCTCCCCCACCCAAAGCACCCACATCTGCAGCACCCCTCCCCCTCCCACGGCACCTCCACCTCTCCCCCACCCGTGGCACTCCCGCCCCCTCCCCCATCCATAGCACCCACATCTGCAGCCCACCCACGGCACTCCCGCCCCTCCACCCACACACGGCACACTCCCCTCCCCCAACCGAAGGGCTCCCGCCCCCCCACCCTTTGCACCCACACCAGCACCCCCCGCACCTCCCCTACCTGCAACACTCTCACTCCTCCCCCACCCACAGCAAATGCCCCTCCCCCACCCATGGCACTCCCGCCCCCTCCCCCACCCGTAGCACCCACACCTGCAGCACCCCCTCCCCCACCACGGCACTCACGCCCCCTCCCCCACCCGCGGCACAAGCACCTCCCCCACCCACGCCACTCCTGCCCCCTCCCCAATCCGATGCACCCACACCTGCAGCACCCCCGCCCCTCCCCCACCTGCAACACTCCCACCCCTCCCCCACCCGCAGCACACGCCCCTCCCCCACCCAATGCACCCACACCTGCAGCACCCCACGCCCCTCCCCCACCCGTGACACTCCAGCCCCTCCCCCACTCGCAGCACACGCCCCTCCCCCACCCATGGCACCCCCTGCCCCTTCCCCTTCCCCATCCGCTGCACTCACAGCAACCACCACATCTGTCCCCCACCCACGGCATGTGCCCCTCCCCCACCTGCGGCACTCCCATCCCCTCCCCCACCCGTAGCACCCGCAAACCGCTGCAGCCCCCACCCCACCCCCATACCCACCTCTCCTCCCCATAACACCCCCGCACCCTCCACCCCACCTGCCCCTCCCCCACCCGTGGCACCCCCTCACCTCCCCAACCCGCAGCACCCACAGTATCCACCACATCCACCCCCACCCGCGGCATCCACCACATCCGCCTCGCGCCCCCTCCCCCACCTGTAGCACCCACCCCCGCAGCACCCCCCGCCCCTCCCCCACCACGGCACTCACGCCCCCTCCCCCACCCGCGGCACAAGCACCTCCCCCACCCACGCCACTCCTGCCCCCTCCCCAATCCGATACACCGACACCTGCAGCACCCCCGCCCCTCCCCCACCCGCAACACTCCCACCCCTCCCCCACCCGCAGCACACGCCCCTCCCCCACCCAATGCACCCACACCTGCAGCACCCCACGCCCCTCCCCCACCTGTGACACTCCAGCCCCTCCCCCACTTGCAGCACACGCCCCTCCCCCACCCATGGCACCCCCTGCCCCTTCCCCACCCGCTGCACTCACAGCAACCACCACATCCGTCCCCCACCCACGGCATGTGCCCCTCCCCACCTGCGGCACTCCCATCCCCTCCCCCACCCGTAGCACCCGCAAACCGCTGCAGCCCCCACCCCACCCCCATACCCACCTCTCCTCCCCATAACACCCCCGCACCCTCCACCCCACCTGCCCCTCCCCCACCCGTGGCACCCCCTCACCTCCCCCACCCGCAGCACCCACAGTATCCACCATATCCACCCCCACCCGCGGCATCCACCACATCCGCCTCGCGCCCCCTCCCCCACCTGTAGCACCCACCCCCACCCGCAGCACCCACCACATCCGTCCCCCACCCCCGGCACACGCCCCTCCCCCACCCGCGGCACACCCGCCCCCTTTCCCACCAGTATCACCCACAACCCGCAAAACCCCCCCTCCCCCACCCGCGGCAAACCCCCGCACCCCCCCACCCCTCCCCCATCCGCGCCCCCTCCACACCTACCCCTCCCCCACCCACAGCACCTCTGCACCCTTTCCACCATCCGTGCCACTGTACCCACCCCTCCACCACCCACAACACCTCTGGACCCCCTCCCGCACCCACCCCTCCACCACACGTAGCACCTTGGACACCATCATCAGCCGCTACAAGTTATTCCCTGAATCGGGGTTATCAGCACCACAGATAGGCACCTCCACCTCACTGACCCCACCCCCTTTCCAACCCCCCCCCCCCACACACACACTGAACTTCTGTAAGTATACTTGCTACCAGTGGACATTGGATTAATAAAAAAAATAATACTGTGGCCATTATGTGTCTAAGCGACACTGCTACCTGTGGGCACTGTACGTATAAACGCAGCTACTACCTTTGGCCATTGTGTGTATACACGCAGCTACTACCTGTGGCCATTGTGTCTACAACCAACTCTGCTACCTGTGCCCATTGTGTCTACAACCAACTCTGCTACCTGTGGCCGCTGTGTATATAAGCGGCTACCTGTGGCCATTGTGTGTATAAGTGACACTGCTACCTGTGGCCATTGTGTGTATAAGCGACACTGCTACCTGTGGCCATTGTGTGTATAAGTGGCCCTGCTACCTGTGGCCATTGTGTGCATAAGTGGCCCTGCTACCTGTGGCCACTGTGTGTATAAGCGCCTCTGTTACATCTGGGAATTGTGTGTAGAAGTGGCACTGCTACCAGGGGCCATTGTGTGTATAAGCACCACTGCTACCTGTGGTCATTGTGTGTATAAACTGCTTTGCTACCTGTTGGCACATTGTGTATAAGCGGCTCTACTACCTGTGGGCACTGTGTGTACAAGCACCACTGCTACCTGTTGTCATTGTGTGTATGAACTGCTTTGCTACCTGTGGGCACTGTGTGTATAAGCGTCTCTGCTACCTGTGGGCACTGTGTGTATAAGCGGCTCTGCTACAGTACCTGTGGGCACTGTGTGTATAAGCGGCTCTGCTACCTGTGGGTATTGTGTGTATAAGCGGCTCTGCTACCTGTGGGTATTGTGTGTGTGTGTGTGTGTGTATAAGCGGCTCTGCTATCTGTGGGTATTGTGTGTATAAGCTGCCCTGCTACCTCTGGCCACTGTGTGTATATGCGGCTCCGTTACCTGTGGCCACTGTGTGTATAAGCTGCGCTGCATACACTAGCAGTATATACTACACTGCTATTCATTGTGCCCTGCGGCCACTATTCACGCCTTCACAAAGGGCTACGCCCCCTTGACAATCGCACACCCTTCCCCCTTGCAATATTTACCCCACATAATAACAATTATAGCACAGCTGAAGCCCGTGCAGGGATTAACGGGATGTAGCCTCTTGCAACGGTTTTTTCTGTCTAACACCTTCCCTCTCTTTATCCTCTCCCTACCACCCTGACTCTCCCGATCCTTTACCCTTCGCACCGCGTTTCTGTACATTCCCTTTCTCCCCCCCTACGCCTCTCTATCTTTTCTCAACCGGACCCCATTTCTGTATGCCCTCTATACTGCCCTGTGTGTCTGATTCTGTTATCTACCGCCCTGCGTATGTCCAAAGGTGTGCAGGGGTTAATGGGGCATAGCCCCAAACGACGGTGTGAAGAGCGCCCATAGGGAGCGATGAATCACCTAGTAAATTAATATTTATTCAAAAAGATGCAATGTAACCTCTGGTGGTATAACACAAAATATATCACATCAATATGGTTTATATAAAAGGATACATTATCATATAAAAATACAATGAAATAGAAACAGATTGTCCGAGGCAAGTATCCAATTATTCAAATTGGTTTGGATAATGGGATTGCCGCACACTGGATTCAAGATATGTAAGAGCTGATACTTAGAACTGATATTTAGTAGAGCAATGAGTCTCAGTGTGATACATTGTCTGCAGAGCAGCGAGGAAGAGCAAAACCCAGTGTCCCCAGGAAAAGGAGGGTGTTTACTTCTCTACCAGAACACACCACATTCAGGAGATATGAGTAAGACACTTCAGGAAAAGTGGTCTGAAAAGCTGAATGGTGTCGATCATCGCTAAGGAAAATTTGTGCTTCCCAAGCTTATAAAAGCAAAAGGGGGGATATGTGGTGAGAGGGGTTGTCTGTCATCTGAATTGCCCACATTCCTGTTAGATCAGCTCCCTCCAAGGGAGAGAAAAGCAAAGCCTGTGCACTCTGCAGCAGCAATGGTGGTATGGAAATCTGGGCTTTTCAAGTGGCCCAGAGTCTGCTGAGACTCATCAGCTGAGAACAGGAAGACTTTAAAACTGTCATTGGCCCTGTGCTCTGGGCACTGATGCTGGATATCGGTCAGTGAGTAGGCCAGAGTGTGATTTAAGTGCCAGGGATTGACTGAATAGCTACACAAGGAAGTTTGGTAGGAGATGGCTGCACTCCAGGGTAGCAAAATGAACTCTAGAGACTTCGATGCTAGAGATTTTGGTGCTGGGTTGTTTGAGTACACCTGTTTATTGAATTACTAGGCCTGTTTTTCAGGCTACTGTCTTTATTTGCAGCAGTACAGTGTCTGCTTCCAGTAGAAGACACTGTTAAACCGGAAATGTGCCTGTCGTGTGTTCTTATTTTCCTAATCCTGTTACAATATGTAGCTAAGTACCTACTATTATTTAATTTGTTTTGTAAATCTATTTATTGATTTTCAAGAATAGCAAAATAATAGAACACCATCAGACTCATAGGAGAGTAATTTCATACAATCATTAACATAACACTCACTAAACAAAAGATTTTACTATTTTCTGAGATTAATTACATGTAAGACAGAGCATGTAACAGGAGCCAAAAAACATTGTATGGTAACCACAAAGGAAAATACTATTGGGTCGAGTCTTTCCTATGAGCAAAGAATTAAAATAAAAAGAAACAGGGGCGGGGAGGGAATAAGGAGTAAGGAACACACATGAGGAGATAAAAGGGGGAAGGAGGTGGAGGGGAGAGAAAGTTGTCCCAGAATTTAGAGCAGATATGGTAAAACCAGTACTAGCAGAGAATATGAACATAGGGGGTCATTCCGAGTTGATCGCTAGCTGCCTTTGTTCGCAGCGCAGCGATCAGGCTAAAAAATGGCATTTCTGCGCATGCCCGGCAATGCGCATGCGCGACATATGGGTACAAAGCCCGTTGTGGTTGTGCACAGGTTCTAGCAAAGTTTCCAGTGGCACCGACGGCCGCAAGAAGATTGACAGGAAGGGGGCGTTTCTGGGTGTCAACTGACCGTTTTCAGGGAGGGTTTGCAAAAACACAGGCGTGTCTGAAAAAATGCAGGCGTGGCTGGGCGTTCGCTGGGTGGGTGTATGACGTCAAATCCGGACACGAATAGGCTGAAGTGATCACAAGCACTGAGTAGGTTCAGAGCTACTCAGAAACTGCACAAACTGTTTTTGCAGTTCTCGGCTGCACATGGATTCACACTTCTGCAGAGCTAAAATACACTCCCCAGTGGGCGGCGGCATAGCGTTTGCACGGCTGCTAAAAGTAGCCAGCGAGCGATCAACTCGGAATGACCCCCATAGATCAATAATAAGCAATTGGAAATAAGGTAAAATAAAATTAAGTCAACAAGTGTTGCAGTAAAAAACATTCAGTTTGTTCAAATACTTTGAAAGTTTGTGTCTGATTATCTTGATCTAAATTGTCTATATACACACCCCATTTATTGTAGAAGATAATAACTCCCTTTTCCCCATCACATTGAGCAAATTTTCTGTCAAAGTATAACAGTTACAACATCTTCCTCTTTACATCCGCAAGGGAGGGAGAAGATTTTGAGATTCAATGTTGTAAAATAATATTCTTAGAAATGGTAACCACGATGGTCATAATAGGTGTCAAACAAGATTTAGAGTGCCCCAAGTTCCATTGAGAGAAATTAGAGAACAAACATGCTAACAGGTCCTGTGTAACTCTAGTGGGCATGAAAATGTTAATATAGCTAATAACCTTATTCCAAAAGCATCTAATATAGCCACACTCCCACATACAATGATAGAAGGAAGCTAAGGAACAATGACATTTGTAACATTCACCCAACATGGTGAGATGAAAGCGGGCATGCTGAGCTAGAGATATATATGCTAATTGTAAAGTGCAGAAATGAACCTACTGCAGATATGAACAGGCCAATATCATCATGGTAGAGTCATAATGTGACACTACCATGTGTTGGTGTAATCTATTACATCGTGAAGCAGAAGTGGATTTCGTGAGGATAGTGTAAACATATCTAATGTGAAAAGGAGTATGTTTAGGGAGAGTCAATAGGGCATTCAAATCCGCAGTTAAAGTGGTAGCGGTATTGAATGAGGAGAGCATAGATAGAGTAGTAAGTTAATGTTGGACCTAAAGGTACATGTAACAGTGTGTGCGGGGAAGGTTATACATATCTTGAAAAGCCGCAAATTGATAAATGTGGCCTACCGGGTCAAAGACTTGGAAGATTTGGATAGCCCAGCATCACGCCATCGTATAAAATGCGAGTTGGTAAGTGATGGAGGAAATGCTGGATTGCCCCAGATGGGAATACAGAGATATTTTAAGGGATTAGTTTCTACTTTCCTGTGAAAAGTCAACCAAAAGTAGTAATATGTTGTGGAACAGTGGGTTATGAAGAACAAACAAGGTGATATCAGAGGATTTAGTGTGAAGGAGACCACCTGGCGAGTATGGAGAGAGCCATACCTCATCTAGTTTACAATGAGTAACTGTGTCCCTTGACAAGAGCCAATTGATAGCATACAGTACCTAAACATAACCAAAATAGAATATAAAGCAAAATCAGGAACACCTATACTGCTTAGTCTCCTCAGGGCCATTAGTATTGCCAGTGCTATCAAGGGTTTTTTACCCTTACAAATAAATGTGGTCATAAGTTTGTAAATATAAGTCATGTCTCTTTTAGATAGGCTAATAGGAAGCGTTTGCATGGGAAAAAATACCCTTTGGAGCATTGCTACCTGTCCCAAAATAGTTAGAGGAAGAAGTTTCCATGAGTCTAACATAGTGGTCAATTTTGCTATGACAGGAGAAAAGTTATCACTATATAGATTATTGATGCTTGGATTTGAACTCCCAAGTAGCTATATTTACAACGAGCTATCTTAAAAAGTGACGATGAGAAATCAAAAGAGGAAGTCCGCTGAACAACGTAAAGGTAGGAGTTCCAATTTGGTCACATTTATACGATAACCAGCTCGTGTCCCAAAAGTTTCTATGATCCAACTCAGGAATGGAGGCGCCTGGGTCTGATACAAACGTTGTCTGCAAAGAAAGCTACACATAAGCCAATATCACCAAATAAATATTTCCAATCACCGCAGTGCAATAAATGCTTTTATTTGATTTAGATATCAGAGTGGTCCTCATTTATACGTGAGTCTCTACGAGCTTATATAAATCCATATAAAACATCTGACAGGACAACCAGGGGACACCCAATAAATTTGGACCCAGAAAAAGGTGTTTAAAATGTTCAAGAAACTTTTTAACAGTGGTAAGAAGAAGTGAGTGCAGATGCCATCATGGCTGCCTAGTACCCTGGGAGCACAAGATGCCCTGGGATGACATGATGCCCATGGTTTGCAACTATATGCAGCCTATAAAACTGTCACACCAGTAGATGATTTGAAATATATGGATTTGTCTGTATTTAGCCCATCAGAGGCTCGCTCTGTTTCTGCCATTCTTAATTTAGCTGCAAAAGCTATTTGTGAGCCGGACTTGCAATTATAGGAAGTGAAGGTTGAGTGTGATTCTATCCATTAACAGAACGCTGTAATGAGACAGTGTTTACATTCTCAGTAACAGTGCACAGAGCAATTGTAACGGCAGTTCAAGCAATAGCTCATAAAAAGCGTTAACAGATGCAGAGGGCATGGTAGAAACCCACCATGGATATTGTGATAATACGTACCTTAAATCACTGCTAATACTTGGGATAAGTTAGATAGTGATTCTGTTACTAATCTTGAATATGGGGAAGATAATGTGGGACAAACTAGATGCAAAACTTAGACTATCTGCACCATCAGGACACCTGGAGCTGCAGCACCACCTGCCACTGCAGCAGGAGATGCTGCACAAGGGGATTCTTATAGCAATACTAACAACACAAATCAGGGAGGGATGGAGGAAGTAGAGACAAAAGACTCACCACAGGCAGATTTACTGGCTATTAGTAAAATATATAGGCAGACCCCTAATTAATCTTTGCTTCACTGTATTTTATGTTTGTGGGAGGAGGGTGCCGATATCTTTTTAACAGGGGTAGAGACTGCTAAGTTGGGGGCTATGTACACGGAACCGTAAGGTCGATTACCATTTTATATGCATAGGACTAAAGAGCCAACTTGGACTTTTGCTGTAGGTGGTTAGAGCCACTGTGATGAAAGTGTATGTTAACCCCATGATGTTTAAGCCACAAAGACCCTGGAGCATCTGGCAAGAGGGAATAGAAAGGTTACATCTGTTGGGCTGTTGCAAGGGCTTAAAAAAGGTTCTTACGGCCACCAGAAATGTTGAAGGTGAGAACTGGGATGGACCAAATGTGTATTTCGATGAAGAAATCATTGAACATTTTGTCATGTACATGCCAGCTACACAGAAAACATTGTTGTTTATGGCACTGTGGGCAACAAAAGATCTACAAGTCTGGAAATTGGGTGACACATTGGGTCATTTGGGTTCTTTATGGACAGAAGCATCATGACAGAGACAGCTCACACAAAAGGGACCCCATGCCAAGGGGAAAAAATCCTACTGCATACCAGGTGGTCAGAAAGATATAACAGAGACTCTGCATATATGGATCCAGGATCTTCAGGTCTACTGTGAGTCCATTTAGTGCTTCTTCATTTTCCACGAGGAAACCAGATAGAAGCTGGAGAATGACCATTGACTATAGAGCTCTGAACAATGGGGGTAATTCTGAGTTGATCGCAGCAGGAAATTTGTTAGCAGTTGGGCAAAACCATGTGCACTGCAGGGGAGGCAGATATAACATGTGCAGAGAGAGTTGTACAATGTCACACATTAAAAGTCTGCATTTGTGTGGACAATGGAGCAAAATAATGCATTGAAAGCAGCCAAGCAAGCATTTCAAGCCCATAATACCTTAGGTCTCATACAACAGGGCCAGCCATTTTACCTTGATGGTACAGTCACAACACATGGTATGAGCTGGGGCCTTTGGCAGAAAAGCCCAAAAAGTGGGGAAAAGACAATTCCTGTGGGGTTCAGGGCTAAACAGTTTGCACCAGCCCAGACAAGATATACCCCACTGGAGAAGACCCTACTAGCAACGTACACAGCTCTGCAGCATGTAGAAGCAACAACAAAAGCACAGCCTTTTATTATCAGAACAGACTAACCAGTAACCGGCTAGTTGAGACAAGAGAGTTTATCCATCAGCAACATGGTAGCCCAGAGGTCTACACTTATGAAGAAGAAATGGTATCTGCAAGAGAGAGGGGGCATATACATCCAAACACCATCACAAGTATCCACTCATATTGCAGGATTGGTGAACTTTGAAAGAACCAAGAAAGAACTGCCGCTATTGCAAATTGGGGTATGCACATGTGAAGTTGTAGAACCTTATGCATTGCTGCCTCCTGAACAACAGTCACAGGTATGGTTCACAGATGGCTCAGCAGTGTGGACAAAGGATGACTTTGTGCTGCTGTAGCTTACCAACCAGCAACACAAACCCTGATACATGAAACAGGAGAAGGTGGTTCAAACCAGTTTGCAGAACTTTGAGCAGTCTTGATGGTCCTGGAAGAGACTGAAGGCCCACTGACAATTTCTACAGAAATCTGGGCTGAGTTCCAAGGCTATACAGTCTGGATGCCCACCAGTAAACAGAATGGGTGGCAAACACATGGACAAACCATCTAGGGAGTTACTGCACTCTGGAACACAATGTGGAGCATCTGCAATCAGAGGAAAGTCCCCATAGTCCATGTAAACACTCATACAGGCCTAGAAGGGAATGAATAAGCAGACACTATTCTAAAGAAACACAGTGTTAAGATGACAGAACATGAAAGCCAAGAGCTGTACATCTTGAGCACCTAGCCCCATTAACAATCAGTGCATCGGGAAGCTGATTGAACCTATGTTTGGGCCTTGAGAAAAGGGATATTGTGGAAAAGTGTGAGACAAGTCAGCTACTGAACTCAAAAAGTCTAACAGTAGATGTGGATTTCATCTACAGAGGACAAAGGCCTGGCCAAGAATGGCAGATGGACTTTGAGGGGCCACTACCCACTGACAAAGGCCAGGTGAAGTACTATACATCTGCACGGCAGTAGACACCTACTCTGGAGTGTTGGGCCAAACCCAGGGTGCATGCAGACCAAGCAGCATCCTTAAAAATTATGGAGGACCTAAGAATACACTATGGAACCCCAATAGAAATCCAGAGTGACAATGACATGTTACTGGCAAGCAAGTCAAAACCGGGGCCAGAGAAAAGGGAGTGTACTTGGTGTACCACATTCCTTAGTACCCTCAGGCATCAGACCTAGTGGAACACATGAATGGTCTACTCAAGGACCAAATTAGAAAAAAGACACTCTGTAATACTATGAGGGGATGGGATAAGGTCCTTGGGGAGGCAGCGTGTTGTTTGAATAAAAAAAGAAACAGGGTATCTGGAGACATGACTCCAGTAGAAAGAGTACTGAGTACAGACAGTGTTACACTACCTCACAAGGTAGTGATAAGAATAAAAACCTCATTACCAAATACTTGTTCCCATGATTTGGTGGTACATTCAACCATTGAGTATGACAACAAGGAAGTTCCGGTGGAGGCAAAAATATCTACCAACATCACCCAAATAGAAAAGAAACAGGTTGTGTACCTCTCCCCCAGCCCTCATTAAGGGAACATTGCACATAGGAAGATAGGATATAAATGGGGGAGAAAGAGGAGTACCAGTGGACAATGAATGTTGAAATGCCTTACAAGATAGAAAAAGGGAACCTTTAGCATCTTTCCTTTTTATGCCTTTAGAGATGCACATACAACAAGAGATTGTCTACTGTATTCCACTCATGGTGGGAAAGTGTGGATACTGCCTGGTGGACAGCAGAATGAAAAACTGAAAGGGGAAATTATGGATGCAGGGTTAGGTAGAACCTATTACGTGTTGGTGAATGGAGATACTACCCCCTGCTTACTTTACCACTACCAGATTGTATCAAAGAACCACTTAAGATGACTGCCAAGTATAACCTACTGGGACCCCGGTGGGAAGGACTGTGGGGATAGATCTTAAGCTGTGTACACACAGCGCGATGCACCGCACAGCCCGCTATTGATGGGGCTGGAGACAGGCCTCACCGATATAGTCTATGATGGGCTGCCTGCACAGTCTATTTTTTTTGTGATGCCGATCCTGCAGGACCGTACATTGGCATCGCAAGCTGTGTACACGGTGAGCTATGCACTAACTTTCCTTACGATTTTGACTATATAGTCAAAATCATAAGGGAACTTAAGTGCATATCACACTGTATGTATGCTCTTTAAGTCTTAATACTGTAGCACCAGTGGGTATACTCGTCACCATCATTCAGTTCAGCACTCCTACTGAACCAACAGACTCACCTCACACTAATTGGACAGCCATAAAAGCCAACAGAGGAAAGATGGAACTCCCTGAACTATTGACAACCCCTGTTCTGCCTAAGACTCCCAGACACACTGTGTCACCAATAAGCTGGTTACAAACAAATAGACATAGGGAATGGAGGTCATTAGTTGGAAGTCAGGACAAATATAAACCTATACCACCAATTGCTGAATGTAATTGCACATATTGTGGGCCTAACCCAGAGCAGAAGTTTATAAGTTGGTGTAAAAATGGCCCCTCACTCAGGGTTGACACCCTCCCTCTTGACACCAACCACACCCTACTGTGGAAGGACTTACAGACAACTGGATGTGTAGTCATGTTCCCAGGGGACAGAGTAATCTAAGGCTTGTACCCATGCCTCTGAGTTATACGTGGACTAGGTCTCATAGTTGTGGTAATTACACACTAACTCCTTTTGATATGAGTATGTCCCCGAGTTTAAAGGTAAAAAATTATAATTTTACTGCCGGACAGAAAGATGTGTGCATAAAAAAAACAGAGCAAACCCTGAGCAACCAGGCTATGAAGAGGAGCCTGACCAACACAATGGAATTTTGTGAGTCACTAGTGGGTGCACCTACAGACAGTGGCAAACGCAGGATTTGCATGGGGGGGGTTCCAGAACTGGGCGGAGCCAATCACGGGGGTGGGGACTGAGGTGACCCAGTATATGCTGGGTCCGTAAAACTAGTGTGTCTGTGTGTGTGTGTATACATACATACATACATACATATACACATATACATAGCATATTAAACATGCATACATACATATATATATATATATATATATATATATATGTACACACACATACAATACACATATATATACACATGTGTGTATATATATATATCATGTGTGTGTGTGTGTTTACATGTATGTATTTATGTATGTATATACATGTGTATATATGTATGCACATGGATATATATGTACTGTAATTAAAATAAAGTAAACTTTTATTGCACTTACAAGTGCCACCAGGAAGACAGCAGGCTGCAGAGGACGCTAGACAGCCATTAATAATACTCATGCAGCTAAAAAAATAAAATAAAAAATAAAATATTTTTTTAGTGGAGGGGGGTTTCTGGGTGCTCGGAAACCCCCCCTGGGTGCGCCACTGACATATTACATGAATCAGCACCTCATGGAAGTGTAAATTTAAAAGAGGTTGTAGGTAAGAATATCTTCATACCTGGGCCGTGCGATGGTGTAATGGTTAGCAATACTGCCTCACAGCACTGAGGTCATGGGTTCGATTTCCACCATGGCTCTAACTGAGTGGAGTTTGTATATTCTCCCCGTACTTGCGTGGGTTTCCTCCTGGTACTCCAGTTTCTTCCCACTATCCAAAAATATACTGGTAGGGTAATTGGATCCAAACAAAATTAACTCTAGCGTGAATGTGTGTGTGTACATGTGGTAGGGAATATAGGGGGTCATTCTGAGTTGATTGCTCGCTAGCATTTTTTAGCCACCGTGCAAACGCTTTGCCGCCTCCCACTGGGAGTGTATTTTAGCTTAGCAGAAGTGCGAACGAAAGGATCGCACAGCTGCTACAAAATATTTTTGTGCAGTTTCAGAGTAGCTTCAGACCTACTCAGCGCTTGCGATGACTTCAGACTGTTCAGTTCCTGTTTTGACATCACACACACGCCCTGCGTTCGCCCAGCCACACCTGCGTTTTTCCTGGCATGCCTGCATTTTTTCGAACACTCCCTGAAAATGGTCAGTTGCCACCCAGAATGTGTATGTGGTGCAATGAGCATGCGCTAAGTAATTTTACAACAAACTATGTCGTTTATCACAAGGTCTAGCGAAGGTTTTCAGTCGCACTGCTGGCCGCAGAGTGAGTGACATGAAGTGGGCATTTCTGGGTATCAACTGACCGTTTTCAGGGAGTGTTCCAAAAAACGCAGGCGTGCCAGGAAAAACGCAGGCATGGCTGGGCAAATGCAGGGCGCGTTTGTGACGTCAAAACAGAAACTGAACAGTCTGAAGTCATCGCAAGCGCTGAGTAGGTATTGAACTACTCTAAAACTGCACGAAAAAATGTTGCCGCTGCTCTGCGATCCTTTCATTCGCACCTCTGCTAAGCTAAAATACACTGCCAGTGGGAGGCGGCATAGCGTTTGCACGGCTACTAAAAACTGCTAGCGAGCGAACAACTCGGAAGGACCCCCATAATTGACAACATCACAGACATATCATTTCTGACAGTACATTTAGGTCAGGCATGTCCAAACTGCGGCCCTCCAGCTGTTGAGAAACTACACATCCCAGCATGCCCTGACACAGCTTTAGCATTCTATGACAGCAAAACTGTGTCAGGGCATGCTGGGATATGTAGTTTAACAACAGCTGGAGGGCCGCAGTTTGGACATGCCTGATTTAGGTACATTGGCCATGAGCTGCAGGCAATCAAGACTGAGCTACTACAAGATTAGATAGAGCTTGATTACCTTAAAGCAGCCTCATCTGGCTATTGTGGTACACTGCAAACAGTGCATGGAGTGAAATGTTGTACCTACCTGACAAATAATTTCCACTTAGAAGATATCATAAAGGATAAAATTAATGAACCAATCATAGGTTTCATTTATGTTTATAACCATTTAAGGCAATCATATCTGTGCCTTGTTTAGCTTCGCTGTATAAGCTTTAAGCAGGAAGTGTCAGCCAGCCTTACTCCTGGGTGAAACACTGACTGCAGAGGGGTGGTCTTCAGTATGCCGGGAGCCCGACAGCCAGCATACCGACACTTATTCTCCCTCATGGGGGTCCACGACCCCCCTGGAGGGAGAACAAAATAGTGTGGCGCGCGGTAGCGTGGCGAGCGCAGCGAGCCCGCACGGGGCTCATTTGCGCTCGCCACACTGTCTGTAAGCCGGCGGCCGGCCTCCCGGCGCTGGTATGCTGGTCGCCGGGAGGCCGGCCGCCGGCAGATCGTAGTGAACCCACTGCAGAGGTGCCAGGACTAATAAACTGTCCAACTTCAAACTACCAGAAAGGAAGGGGCTCCTAGACTGTGTATTATATGCTGATGTGACAGCACATTTAAACATATTTATTTGATTGATCATCTGATTGATTGAACATATACGTAGCTTAAGGGTCTATTTACTAAGCCTTGGGTGGAGATAAAGTGGCCGGAGATAAAGTACCACCCAATCAGCTCCTAAATGTAATTTTTCAAACTTAGACTGTGACACGGCAGTTAGGAGCTGATTAGCTGGTACTTTATCTCCCTCCACTTTATCTCCATGCAAGGCTTAGTAAATAGACCCTTAAGTACCTATTACCTATCTTATTTATTTTCAATAAATGCATTTATTTGATTTAGATATCAGGGTTGTACTCATTATTGGTGAGTCTCCTCAACCTTATAAACCCCCCCTCCCCTAAAACATAAATCCAGTCCTTTGCAGTGGTGTTGTGTAATCCTGCATCAGTCCAGTGGTGGTGTCCCTGTTCTGCTGTATATTTCCAGTGGTACTGCCGTATATGTCCAGCGGTACTACCGTATAATTCCAGAGGTACTGCCGTATAATTCCAGTGATACTGCCGTTTAATTCCAGTGGTACTGGCGTATAATTCCAGTGGTACTACCGTATAAATCCAGTCCAGTGAAACTGCCGTATATGTCCACTGGTACTACCGTATAATTCCAGTGGTACTGCTGTATAATTCCAGTGATACTGCCGTATAATTCCAGTGATACTGCCGTATAATTGCAATGGCACTGGCGAATAATTCCAGCAGTACTTGCGTATAAATCCAGTCCAGTGATACTGCTGTATATGTCCAGTGGTATTGCCGTATAAGTACAGTAATACTGCCGTATAATTCCATTGATCCTGTCGTATAATTCCAGTGATACTGCCGCATAATTCCAGTGGTACTGACGTATAATTCCAGTGGCACCGGTGTATAAATCCAGTCCAGTGATACTGCCGTACATGTCCATTGGTACTGACGTATAAATCCAGTGGTACTGCCGAATAATCCCACTGATACTGCCATATAATTCCAGTGATCCTGCCATATAATCCCAGTGGTACTGACGTATAATTCCAGTGATACTGCCGTATAATTCCAGTGGTACTGCCGTATAAGTACAGTCCAGTGGTGCTGCCATATAAGTTTAGTGGTGCTGTCCTGTGCTGTATATTATTTACTCCAAATAAAGGGGTTATTAATATTTAATCCAAATAATTTTTTCAGGGTTTACCCTGTGTGGTGTAGAGGTACACACTCATGTACCGCATATTCTTATATAACTCCAGAAAAATAATGGAGAACAAAAATTTGGAGGATAAAATAGGGAAAGATCAAGCACCACTTCCTCCTAGTGCTGAAGCTGCTGCCACTAGTCATGACATAGACAATGAAATGCCATCAATGTCGTCTGACAAGGCCGATGCCCAATGTGAAAGTATAGGGCATCTAAAATCCAAAAAGCCAAAGTTCAGTAAAAAGACCCCAAAAAAATAAATGTAAATGGTCTGAGGAGAAACATAAACTTGCCAATATGCCATTTACAACACGGAGAGGCAAGGAATGGCTTAGGGTCTGGCCTATGTTCATGACTAGTGGTTCAGCTTCACATGATGATGGAAGCCCTCATACTCCCGCTAGAAAAATGAAAAGAGTTAAGCTGGCAAAAGCACAGCAAAGAACTGTGCGTTCTAAGATGGTATCACAAATCCCCAAGGAGAGTCCAAGTGTGTCAGCGGTTGCGATGCCTGACCTTCCCAACACTGGGTGGGAAAACCGGAATGAGGATATGGGTATTGCTGGTGCTGAGGAGGAAGTTGATGATGATTCTGATGGTGATGTGGTTTGTTTAAATCAGGCACTGGGGGAGACACATGTTGTCCGTGGGATGAATAAGCCCATTGTGATGCCTAGGCAAAATACCAAAAAAGCCACCTCTTCAGTGTGAAAATATTTCTCCACAAATCTGGACAACAGGTGTCAAGCCGTGTGTTGCCTCTGTCAATCTGTAATAAGTAGGGTAAGGACGTTAACCACCTAGGAACATCCTCCCTTATACGTCACCTGCTGCACATTCATCAGAAGTCAGTGTAAAGTTGTGAAACTTTGGGTAAGAGCGTAAGCAGTCCATTGACACCTAAATCCCTTCTTTCTCTTGTACGTAAGCTCCTGCAAGCCACACCACCAACTCCCTTAACTTCAACTTCCTCCACAGTCAGGAATGTCAGTAGTCCTGCAGGCCATGTCACTGGCAAGACTGAGGAGTCCTCTCCTAACCGGGATTCCTCCAGAGGATCCTTGAGTGGTACGCCTATTGCTGCTGTTGCTGCCGCTGCTGTTGTTGTTGCTGCTGGGAGTCGATCATCACTCCAGAGGGGAAGTCGGAAGACCACTAGTATTACTTCAACTAAGCAATTAACTGTCCAACAGTCCTTTGTGAGGAAGATGAAATATGACAGCAGTCATCCTGTTGCAAAGCGGATAACTGAGGCCTTGACAGCTATGTTGGTGTTAGACGTGAATCCGGTATCCGCCATTAGTTCAGTGGACTTAGAGAATTCTTTGAGGTAGTGTGTCCCTGGTACCAAATCCCATCTAGGTTCCACTTCACTAGGCAGGCGATATCAAGAATGTACAGAGACGTAAAAAAAAGTGTCCTCAGTGTCCGAAAAAATGCAGTTGTACCCACTGTCCACTTAACCACGGACATTGGACAAGAGGAACAGGGCAGACTAAGGACTATATGACTGTGACAGCCCACTGGGTAGATGTATTGCCTCCTGCAGCAACAACAGCAGCGGCACCAGTAGCAGCATCTCGCAAACGCCAACTCGTTCCTAGGCAGGCTACACTATGTATCACTGCCAGCTTGAGTCGGGTCATTCCCCTCATCAGGCTTTTGCAGAAGCAGCTGGAGAAATTGAAGGAGGAGCTAATACGGGGCGATTCTGCAAAGTATGTGGGACTTGTGGATTGAGCCCTTCATTCAATTTGCCAGGATTCAAGGGTGGTCAATTTGTTGAAATCAGAGCACTACATTTTGGCCACCACGGTCGATCCTAGGTTTAAAGTCTATGTTGTATCTCTCGTTCCGGCAGACACAAGTCTGCAGAGGTTCAAAGACCTGCTGGTGAGAAAATTATCAACTCAAGCAGAATGTGACCCGTCAACAGCTCCTCCTTCACTTTCTCCCGTAACTGGGGCTGCGAGGAAAAGGATAAGATTTCCTAGCCCTCCCACTGGCAGTGATGCAGGGCAGTCATGAGTGAGTGCTGACATCTGGTCCGGACTGAAGAACCTGCCAACGATTACGGACATGTCTAATGTCACTGCATATGATTCTGTCACCATTGAAAGAATGGTGGAGGATTATATGAGTGACAGGATCCAAGTAGGCATGTCAAACAGTCCATATGTATACTGGCAGGAAAAAGAGGCAATTTGGATGCCCGTGAACAAACTGGCTTTATTTTACCTAAGTTGCCCCATCTCCAGTGTGTACTACGAAAGAGTGTTTAGTGCATCCGGTCAGCAATCGGCGTAGGAGGTTACTTCCACAAAATGCGGAGAACATGATGTTCATCAAAAGAAATTATAAATTCCTCCGGGAAGACCTTTACCAGCAATTGCCTACAGAAAGTAAACAGTGCCTGTGATGGTGGATTCCAGTGGAGAAGAATTAATACTCTGTGAGGAGGAGGATGTACACACTGAAATGGGTGAGGAATTGGAGGATGAGGATGAGGTCGACATCTTGCCTCTGTAGAGCCAGCTTGTGCAAGGAGAGATTGATTGCTTCTTTTTTGGTGGGGGCCCAAACAAACCAGTCATTTCAGCCACAGTCATGTGGCAGACCCTGTCACTGAAATGATTGGTTTGTCAAAGTGTGCATGTCCTGTTTATACAACATAAGGGTTGGTGGGAGGGCCAAAGGACAATTCCATCTTGCACCTCTTTTTCTTCTTTGCATCATGTGCTGTTTTGGGACTAGTTTTTAAAGTGCCATCCTGTCTGAGACTTCCGTACAACTCCAGATGTACTGCCATATAAGTCCAGGGGTACTGCTGTATAAGTCCAGTCCAGTGGTGCTGTCTTGTGCTGCATCAGTCCAGTGGTGGTGTCTTGTGCTGTCATAAGTCCAGTGGTGGTGTCCTGTGCTGTATATTATTTACTCCAAATACAATGGTTATATACATTACTTATATTATTATCCAAATAATTTTTACAGGGTTTGCCCTGTGTGGTGTAGGGGTACGCTCGCCTTTGCTGCATATTATTATAATAGCTCCAAATAAAAGGGTTATTATTATCCAAATTAATTTTACAAGCTTTGCCGTGTGTGTGTGTGTGTGTGTGGTTTAGGGGTACGCTGTCCTGTGCCACCAATATTGTGCGTGTATTACATCTGGGCAAATTCCAGCACGTCCCATGTTGTTTGTGCCGCACACTTGTGTCACTTAGCTTATTCATACAGCTACCTCATTGAACTCTTTTTCTTCTTTGCATGATGTGCTGTATGGGGCCTAGTTTTTTTAAGAGGCATTCTGTCTGCAACTGCAGTGCCACTGCTAGATAGGCTAGGTGTTTGTCCCGCACACTTGTGTTGCTTAGCTTAGTCATACAGCTACCTCATTGCACCTCTTTTTCTTCTTTGCATCATGTGCTGTTTGGGGCTTATTTTTTAAATCTGCCATCCTGTCTGACACTGCAGTGCCACTTCTAGATGGGCCAGGTGTCATACAGCCACCTGGTGAAACCTTTTGGCCTAAAAGGAGAGAGAATTGACTGCATAGGAAAGGAATGAGTTAAACATCTTGTGAGGGGTGGACCTAGCTGTAAGGAAAGTACAGCCTTTGGAAAAAGGGGAGGGTTTATTATATATAGGGAAGGCTAGGCCATTTTGCTCTCTCTTGTTGGTGAATTGCCTTGGGTGAGTGCTGCAGTGCAGAATCTCACCATTTATTGTCAGTTTGGAATTTCTTTATTGTCATGCCTCTTTGCCTTCCATTGCCTCCTTTTTGTGCCATGGCTGCCTCTCGCCCTCGCCGCTCTGTAGGAACCCCAGCTCGGTACCGCATTTCGGGCGGTGGGGCTGGGCCCGAGGCCGGGCTGGCTGGCCCTGGGGACGGCGTCCCGTCCCCTGGGGCCGCCGCAGGCTCGGGCGGGGACACGGAGCGGCGGACCAGGTCAGCCTTGCCGCTGGGGGCCAGGCCGGCTTTGCCGGCCAGACGCGGGCAGCGGGGTAGGCCGGAGGTCCGGTCAGGCCGCCCGGAGGTGGAAGGGCAGCAGCTCTCACCTCCGAGCGCGGCAGGGGAAGCATCGGTGTTGGGCGCCCGCGGGCACGCGCATGCGCGCCGTGGTGGACGCCCGTCGCTGGAGCAGCATTTGTCTCCAATTGCTCCCCCCTTGCCGAAGCCGAGTGCAGGTGCCAGGCGAGGGGGGGGGACCAGGCGGGAGGCGGTTGTTAGCCGGGCGAGGCCTGTCGCGGGGCCTCGCGCGGATGATCGGCAAGGGGATGCGGCCGGGAGCTTGCTGGCGGGAAGCGGTGGGGTGCGCGCGTGCCCACGCTCGCCACAGGCGGTGCCGTTCGCGCACGAGTGCGCGCAGCGGCGCCGCTAGGCTCCTTGTCTCCCCAGCTTACCCCCCTGCAGCCGGAGTCCGGCGGGGGTCGGGCGGTGAGGAGAGGCAGGGAAGCCATGGAGGGCAATAGGGCTGCACACACCTGCATGAGCTCTCGCCGCGGGACCCACCCAGCGGGCGGAGGTAGCTCCAGCCTGCGGGGGGTGGATGCCCGCGGGGGGGAGGAGAGCAACGGCGGCGCTGGCTCTGACGGGCGGGTGCAGGAGGAGAGGCAAGATTGGTGGGGGACTGGGCCGCTGGAGGTCAGAGGCGCTGCCGGTTCCCCACCAGGCCGATCGGGGCGCCGGGCGTCGGGGCCCCGGGTGGCGCCTGTTGGGCACCGAGCCGGCCGGCACGCGCCGACGCCGGGTTTTGGGGTGGGCAAGACCCCTCCGGAACCCTGGCGTCGGCCCTGGCCACGGTGGTGGCGGCGTTGGGGCCGTTGGCCGCGGCCGGTTCCCCAGGAGTGGGGAACTGTTCCAGCGCGCCGGGAGCGGCTGGCGGGTCCCGTGCGCGGGCAGTGTCGGCAGCGCAGCGGGTTGCTCGCGCATGCAGGGAGCTCGGAGCGGCTGCGGCGCAGCTCGATCTTCGTGCCGGGCGGGACGAACAGGGGCATAAGGCGGCGCCGCCTGCCCCCCGGGGTGCTAGGCATTCGCCGCAACTGCTGTCTGGGTCCCCTGCTCCGTTTTCTTCTGCAGGTGAGCGCGGGGACGTGGAGATGACGGAGTCCGAGGACGAGGAGGTCGGATTTGCCACGCCGGAGGATTCCGTGTCGGAGCAGTCGACGGTATCAGGTGAGGTGGTGCAGGCGGTATCGGGCTCCTCCACGCGCTCTAGTTCTCGCAGCTCTTCCTCTTCCTCCTCTTCCTCTTCTCTGTCGTCGCCTGAGTCCGAAGTCAGTAGTACGACTAGGCCGAAGAAGCGGGCGACGAAATTCGCCAAGATGGCGGCAGGTCAGCAGGAAAGGCGGAAGAGGCGCAAGCGGCTTAGCGAGGACGCTCGCAGGGCCAAGAAGCGCCGCGATTTGCCAGGGGTTGTCCACTGCGACTACACTGCCGTGATGCGGGGGCTGACGGACAGCTGACGTAGGAAGATCCGCAGGGGGGACTACGTCGATGGGTTCGTCTTGACAAAGGACGCGAAGAAGGACTATAAGTCGGCGGCAGCAAAGAAGGGCATCGGGGACGAGGCCTTCCGTACCTTTGACAACTGACTGGCCGGCTTTTGGGTCTTCGCGGCTTGTTACCTAGAAGATAGGCCGGACGAGCACATGAACATCATTCGGTACCTGCATCTCATACACGATATGCAGCGCACATCGTCAGGCACTGAGTGGCGTAGGTATGACGAGGAATTCCGGGAGAAGCAGGATGGGTTACAGGTCATGGACTTTGGGTGCAAGGACGTGGAAGTCTGGCTCAAAGTCACTCGGGCTTCGCAACAGACTAAGGAGCCCCGGAACGCGGGGGCGGACGGGCACCGCGCAGGGTCGTCCGCCCAAGGGTCCGGCGCGGACGGCGGATCGGCCAAGACAGGTAGGTTGGCCGTCCGTGCAGGGGGGGCATGCCGCCGGAAAAGGAAAATGCTTCGCGTTTAACAACGCGGCCTGTTCCTTCGGCAAGCAGTGTCGTTTTCAACATTCGTGCTTGCAATGTGGCGGTTCCCACCCAGCCTCCTCCTGCTTTAAAGGCAGTCGTCAGGGTGCCCGGGGTAAGCAAACTTACCCAAGACCAGGCGCGGGCGGGAGCGCTCCGCAGAGCTCCTACGCCAATTAAGTTGGATACGATGGGCAAGTGGTTGGATGGGTATCCAAATAGGGCGGATGCGAAATTTCTGTTTTCCGGTTTTCGTTTTGGTTTTCACTTGCCTGTTGCGAGCGAGGTGTCGGTTCGGGCCCAACGGAACCTCCAGTCTGCCCGAGCCTTGCCGTTGGTGCTGCGGGAGAAAGTGGATAAGGAGGTCAGGTTGGGCAGGATGGAGGGACCGTTTATCTCACCCCCGGTGGATGGTTTGGTCATCTCCCCGGTGGGGGTGGTTCCCAAGAAGACTCCAGGCGCTTTTAGGCTCATTCAGCATCTTTCTTACCCGTCAGGGGCGTCTGTCAATGACGCGATACCGCCGGCTCATTGCTCGGTGGTGTATCAGTCGTTTGACGAGGCATTGGAGCTGGTCCGCAGTTATGGGACTGGGGCCCTCATGGCTAAGATTGATGTTGAGTCCGCTTTTCGGTTGCTGCCGTTACATCCGGACTCGTTCCGTTTTATGGGTTTTCGGATTGGAGCGGAGTATTTCATCGACAAATGTTTGCCGATGGGATGTTCCGTTTCATGCTCGTTTTTCGAACGGTTTAGCACATTTCTACATTGGTGCGTGGAGTCTTCGTCAGGGGGTCACGGGGTCGCCCATTACCTCGATGATTTCCTGTGTGCGGGTCCAGCAAATTCACCGCGGTGCGGCGACTTGCTTTTTAGCATCCGAGCTCTGTTTTTCCACTTCGGCGTTCCCGTGGCCGAGGATAAAACAGAGGTCTCCTGTTTGTCATTTTTGGGGATTGAAATTGACACGGTGGCGGGATCGTGTCGACTGCCTCGGGACAAGGTGGTGAAGCTCTGCGACGCTATTTGCCGGTTCGAGGGGTCGCGTAAAGTCACGCTGCGGCTGGCGCAGTCCTTGCTAGGCATGTTGAACTTTGCTTGTCGGGTAATCCCGATGGGCAGGGTTTTCTGCCGGAAGCTAGAAAGGGCGACTGCGTGTTGTGCCAGACCACACCATTTTGTGCGCCTGTCCTCCGAGATTAAGAGGGATTTGGCCGTATGGGCCTTGTTCCTGGAGGACTTCAACGGGGTGTGTATATGGCAGGCACCAACGGTCGACAGCGCTAGGTTGCAGCTGTTCACCGACGCAGCGGGTGCCTCTGGATTCGGTTGCTATCTGGAGGGATCTTGGTGCACGGCATCGTGGCCGGCTGAATGGCATCGCGAAGGTTTAACTAAGGACCTCTTGCTTCTTGAGCTTTTCCCCATTATGGTGGCGCTGGAGGTCTGGGGCGATCGGCTGGCCCATCGCAGCATCTTGTTTAGATGTGACAATCTGGGCGTGGTGCATGCGATAAATAACCAGAGGGCGAAGTCGTTGGTGGTTCTGAGGGTGCTGGGACAGTTGCTATTGACATGCCTGCGTAGGAACGTGTGGTTCCGCGCGCAGCATGTGCCTGGTCTGGAGAACAGAATTGCCGACGCATTGTCGCGAGGGCAGTGGGAAAGGGTTTGTTTGTTGGCACCCGAGGCCGACGAGCATGGTTTTCATTGTCCCGGTTATGTCTGGCAGGTGATCGGGCCGGACTGGAGGGTCTAGCGTTGCAGTCAGTCGCGCCAACCACGCTGGAGGCCTACGGGCAAGCTCGGAGAGAGTGGGAGGAGTTTGTTCAAGGACGAAATCAACAAGGTAAGAGCGGGCATCGGATGATGCTTTCTTTTATTTGGCAGCTGTACGTTTCGGGTAGGTCCAGAGCGGTGGTATCCCGGTACTTGGCTGGTATTTCGTTTTTCAGCAAAATCAAGGGCGTCCCTGACGTGACAAAAAGTGGGATTCTGCTGAAGGCGATGAAAGGATGGGCGAGCGTCGCGCCAGCGCCGCCTGACAAGAGGCGGCCCATTGATGCGGCCTTGCTGCCGGCTGTCATCAGGGCGGTTGGAGGTATCGCGTCGTCCATGTTTGAGTCGCTGTTGTTCAGTTTGGCGTTCTCAATGGCTTACCACGGGGCCTTTAGGGTTTCGGAATTGGTAGCGCTTTCTAAGCGAGCAGATTCGCGCATGCTTGTCGGGGACATGGTGGTGGGTGAGAGGTCCTTGCTATGCAGATTGCGTCGCTCTAAGGCGGACCAAGTGGGGAGAGGTCGATGGGTCACCTTGGTTCCGGCACTTGAGAGCATTTGCCCAGTAAGGTTGGCAGTGCAATATGCGGCAGTACGGCCCGAAGGTCGGGGGTCATGGCTGCTGCATTATGACGGGCTGCCGGTGACAAAATATCAATTTCATTGGATGCTGGGTCGCTGTCTGGTGAGCTTGGTCCTTCCACCCGCTGCTTTCGGGACGCATTCCTTCCGCATAGGGGCTGTGACGTCGGCTGCGGCGGCGGGATTTTCCATGGCTGAAATCCAGGCGGTGGGGCGATGGAAGTCGTCAAGTTACAGACGATATATTCGCCCCGTTGCATGAGATGTTGGCTTGCGCGTGGTTTTTTGTTTAATTATGGTTGTTATGATCATGTTGTTACAGTTCAGTACGTTCTTGTATTGTGCGTTTGTTTGTCTTCCCGTTTTATCCTACTCAGGGATTAGCCACTCGCCGTTGCTGGCATGAGCCGGCAGCGGGGGTCTGGAGTTCTTTTGCGATTTTTTGCCTGACTTGACGGACTGAATTCTAATCCACAATTCGGCCGATCAGTTCTAATCAAAGTCCCTCAGCAGGTTTTTACGCTTTCACCTCCAGCTGAGTTCTTACATGTTTTTCCCTTGTTCATACCCCCCCCCTCCCCTCCACCCGTTTAATTTCTTAATTTAATTTGAATTTTCCCATTGTGTGTTTATGTACGCTTTAAATTGGCTAGAAGCTTGTGCAGATCGGCTAGGCCGTGACTTCTGCAATAAACGAATACTCAATTTTTTCTTTTGGCAGATCCTTCAGGTTAAATGCATTTAATAAACAATGGATAGATAATTAGTAACCAATTTTACCCCTTTTCCTCCTCTTCAGGCTGGTTTGAAGATGACTTGACTATTTGGGTGGTAGGCCACTCTTATGTCTATTGGGCCGCCAAGTTTTTGGCCTCGGAGGGGGCTCAGATGTTCCCTAGGGCTCAGGGAGTTCGGTGGCTTGGTTGGCGAGGAATGATGTGGAAAGATCTGAGGAGTAGACTAGTCAGTCAGGCCGGCAAGCATGGAGTCCCTAGGTTGCTGGTTGTCGATCTAGGTGGCAACGACCTGGGGAAGAGGACATCTTTGGAGCTGCGGTGGGCCATGATACAGGATCTGGCAAGTGTGGCCACAGCATGGACCAATTGCGTATTGGTGTTCTCCTTGATGGTGCCAAGGTTGAGTTGGCGAGGTGTGGCGGACGGTCGCCTGATTGATGAGGCCAGAAAGAAGGTGAATGGGGCGGTGGCGAAGTGGGTGCTGTCCCACGGAGGCGAGGTAGTTCGCCACCCTAGGATTCGGTTCCGAGAGAGTCACCTTTTTCGGCCTGATGGTGTGCATCTATCCAATGAGGGGATGATGCTTTTCCTGGAGGATCTGTGTCTTGTGTTGCAGGAGTTAGGGTGAGGTTATGGTGGCGGTGCGAAGACTCTGGGGAAGAATCTTTCGCTGTTGGCGGAAAAGAACGGCAGTTTGTAGTTGTATGGTAAGCTGTAGTGATTTACAGTTTGGTGTGGTTTAGGTGCACTCACCTCCATCGACTTATTGGCCGCTCGACCACCCGTCAGGGAGGCAGCGGCAGGGCACCCATCAGGGTGGGTAGTCACTGTGGGGGTTGAGTTGTCACCTATTACCGATTTTGATAGTTTGTAGTTAAATTAGGATGTTTTCTAATTTTAGCATTTTAAGGTTAGCGTTAGTTTTATAGAGCCGTTCTTTTTTCTGCCACCATATGCCGGCTGAATCGGCATCTTAACAAAGTTTTAATTTACAGGTTTGCTATGGTTAGGGTCAAATAAATAGCTAGCAATTTTTCTGCCAAATTCAAGTCTCCGTGTCTTTATTTCTTGGAATTAGAGGTAACGAATGCTTTACTTTGAATGAAGGGGTCCACCAAATATCACTAGGATGTTTAACAATATTGTGAGGTGTGATGTGTTCAGAATTGACTGTAAATGAGTGGAAATGAATATTATTGAGGTTAATAATACCGTAGAGTCAAAATTACCCCCAAAGTCTGTGATTTTAGCTGTTTTTATGGGGTTTTTTTTCTCCAAAAACCATACAGAACCAAAACCAAAACTTGAAAGGGTAGTTTTGGCAAAACCAATCCAGAACCAAAACACGAGCATGGAACCAGAACTAAAACACAAAACATGAAAAAGTGCCCGCCGCACATCTCTAATAATATATGTATATGTACTAACATATATATATATATATATATATATATATATATATATATATATATATATTTATATTGACATTTTATACACATATAGCATACTGTATATATGCATATATATATATATATATATATACAGACAGGTACATACATATACATAGATGGCTATATGTATAAGCACAGTATTCGGGCAGCACACCTTTCAAATAGTAATGATGCCGGTGCCAGCTTCAGATCCTCCCCGACAAGGAGTTCAATACAACAGCAATTCACAAGCGGCACCTGGACAAAAATAAACTCACGATGATGCAGGCATGTATAGCAGCAACGTTTCGATGTATTTTATTTTCACATCGTCATCAGGCATATAACAACCATGAAAACAAGCCCACCTTATAGCCCCACCGAGTGACACGCGCCGCCGGCAGCGTCCGGAACCAGGAAGCATGGCGCCCACCAATGACGTCATCACGCCCAGTTCGTAGC